>NC_092729.1:72599816-72789816 GCF_047496885.1 Scyliorhinus torazame | reverse complement strand
GGAGCACCGTGCACAGTCCCGGTCTCCATATCCCTCGGTTAGACCCACACTCGGAGCACCGTGCACAGTCCCGGCCCCCGTATCCCTCGGTTAGACCCACACTCGGAGCACCGTGCACAGTCCCGGTCTCCGTATCCCTCGGTTAGACCCACACGCGGAGCACCGTGCACAGTCCCGGTCTCCGTATCCGTCGGTTAGACCCACACTCGGAGCACCGTGCACAGTCCCGGCCCCCGTATCTCTCGGTTAGACACACACTCGGAGCACCGTGCACAGTCCCGGTCTCCGTATCCCTCGGTCAGACCCACACTCGGAGCACCGTGCACAGTCCCGGCCCCCGTATCCCTCGGTTAGACCCACACTCGGAGCACCGTGCACAGTCCCGTCTCCGTGTCCCTCGGTCAGACCCACACTCGGAGCACCGTGCACAGTCCCGGCCCCCGTATCCCTCGGTTAGACCCACACTCGGAGCACCGTGCACAGTCCCGGTCTCCATATCCCTCGGTTAGACCCACACTCGGAGCACCGTGCACAGTCCCGGCCCCCGTATCCCTCGGTTAGACCCACACTCGGAGCACCGTGCACAGTCCCGGTCTCCGTATCCCTCGGTTAGACCCACACGCGGAGCACCGTGCACAGTCCCGGTCTCCGTATCCGTCGGTTAGACCCACACTCGGAGCACCGTGCACAGTCCCGGCCCCCGTATCCCTCGGTTAGACCCACACTCGGAGCAAAGGCCCGGTCTCCGTATCCCTCGGTTAGACCCACACTCGGAGCACCGTGCACAGTCCCGGTCTCCGTATCCCTCGGTCAGACCCACACTCGGAGCACCGTTCACAGTTCCAGTCTCCGTATCCGTCGGTTAGACCCACACTCGGAGCTCCGTGCACAGTCCCGGTCTCCGTATCCCTCGGTTAGACCCACACTCGGAGCACCGTGCACAGTCCCGGTCTCCGTATCCCTCGGTCAGACCCACACTCGGAGCTCCGTGCACAGTCCCGGTCTCCTTATCCCTCGGTTAGACCCACACTCGGAGCACCGTGCACAGTCCCGGCTTCCGTATCCCTCGGTCAGACCCACACTCGGAGCACCGTGCACAGTCCCGGTCTCCGTATCCGTCGGTTAGACCCACACTCGGAGCACCGTGCACAGTCCCGGTCTCCGTATCCCTCGGTCAGACCCACACTCGGAGCACCGTGCACAGTCCCGGTCTCCGTATCCCTCGGGTAGACCCACACTCGGAGCACCGTGCACAGTCCCGGCTTCCGTATCCCTCGGTCAGACCCACACTCGGAGCACCGTGCACAGTCCCGGTCTCCGTATCCCTCGGTTAGACCCACACTCGGAGCACCGTGCACATTCCCGGTCTCCGTATCCCCGGTTAGACCCACACTCGGAGCACCGTGCACAGTCCCGGTCTCCGTATCCCTCGGTTAGACCCACACTCGGAGCACCGTGCACAGGTCCGGTCTCCGTAACCCTTGGTTAGACCCACACTCGGAGCACCGTGCACATTCCCGGTCTCCGTATCCCCGGTTAGACCCACACTCGGAGCACCGTGCACAGTCCCGGTCTCCGTATCCCTCGGTCAGACCCACACTCGGAGCACCGTGCACAGTCCCGGTCTCCGTATCCCCCGGTTAGACCCACACTCGGAGCACCGTTCACAGTCCCGGTCTCCGTATCCCTCAGTCAGACCCACACTCGGAGCACCGTGCACAGTCCCGGTCTCCGTATCCCTCGGTTAGACCCACACTCGGAGCACCGTGCACAGTCCCGGTCTCCGTATCCCTCGGTCAGGCCCACACTCGGAGCACGTGCACAGTCCCGGTCTCCGTATCCCTCGGTCAGACCCACACTCGGAGCACCGTGCACAGTCCCGGTCTCCGTATCCCTCGGTTAGACCCACACTCGGAGCACGTGCACAGTCCCGGTCTCCGTATCCCTCGGTCAGACCCACACTCGGAGCACCGTGCACAGTCCCGGTCTCCGTATCCCTCGGTCAGACTCACACTTGGAGCACCGTGCACAGTCCCGGTCTCCGTATCCCTCGGTCAGACCCACACTCGGAGCACCGCGCACAGTCCCGGTCTCCGTATCCCTCGGTCAGACCCACACTCGGAGCACCGTGCACAGTCCCGGTCTCAGTATCCCTCGCTTAGACCCACACTCGGAGCACCGCGCACAGTCCCGGTCTCGGTATCCCTCGCTTAGACCCACACTCGGAGCACCGCGCACAGTCCCGGTCTCGGTATCCCTCGCTTAGACCCACACTCGGAGCACCGCGCACAGTCCCGGTCTCCGTATCCCTCGGTCAGACCCACACTCGGAGCACCGTGCACAATCCCGGTCTCAGTATCCCTCGCTTAGACCCACACTCGGAGCACCGTGCACAGTCCCGATCTCAGTATCCCTCGGTCAGACCCACACTCGGAGCACCGTGCACAGTCCCGGTCGCCGTATCCCTCGGTCAGACCCACACTCGGAGCACCGTGCACAGTCCCGGTCTCCCTATCCCTCGGTCAGACCGACACTCGGAGCACCGTGCACAGTCCCGGTCTCCGTATCCCTCGGTCAGACCCACACTCGGAGCACCGTGCACAGTCCCGGTCTCCGTATCCCTCGGTTAGACCCACACTCGGAGCACCGTGCACAGTCCCGGCTTCAGTATCCCTCGGTCAGACCCACACTCGGAGCACCGTGCACAGTCCCGGCCCCCGTATCCCTCGGTTAGACCCACACTCGGAGCACCGTGCACAGTCCCGGTCTCCGTATCCCTCGGTTAGACCCACACTCGGAGCACCGTGCACAGTCCCGGTCTCCATATCCCTCGGTTAGACCCACACTCGGAGCACCGTGCACAGTCCCGGCCCCCGTATCCCTCGGTTAGACCCACACTCGGAGCACCGTGCACAGTCCCGGTCTCCGTATCCCTCGGTTAGACCCACACGCGGAGCACCGTGCACAGTCCCGGTCTCCGTATCCGTCGGTTAGACCCACACTCGGAGCACCGTGCACAGTCCCGGCCCCCGTATCTCTCGGTTAGACACACACTCGGAGCACCGTGCACAGTCCCGGTCTCCGTATCCCTCGGTCAGACCCACACTCGGAGCACCGTGCACAGTCCCGGCCCCCGTATCCCTCGGTTAGACCCACACTCGGAGCACCGTGCACAGTCCCGTCTCCGTGTCCCTCGGTCAGACCCACACTCGGAGCACCGTGCACAGTCCCGGCCCCCGTATCCCTCGGTTAGACCCACACTCGGAGCACCGTGCACAGTCCCGGTCTCCATATCCCTCGGTTAGACCCACACTCGGAGCACCGTGCACAGTCCCGGCCCCCGTATCCCTCGGTTAGACCCACACTCGGAGCACCGTGCACAGTCCCGGTCTCCGTATCCCTCGGTTAGACCCACACGCGGAGCACCGTGCACAGTCCCGGTCTCCGTATCCGTCGGTTAGACCCACACTCGGAGCACCGTGCACAGTCCCGGTCTCCGTATCCCTCGGTCAGACCCACACTCGGAGCACCGTGCACAGTCCCGGTCTCCGTATCCGTCGGTTAGACCCACACTCGGAGCACCGTGCACAGTCCCGGTCTCCGTATCCCTCGGTTAGACCCACACTCGGAGCACCGTGCACAGTCCCGGCCCCCGTATCCCTCGGTTAGACCCACACTCGGAGCAAAGGCCCGGTCTCCGTATCCCTCGGTTAGACCCACACTCGGAGCACCGTGCACAGTCCCGGTCTCCGTATCCCTCGGTCAGACCCACACTCGGAGCACCGTTCACAGTTCCAGTCTCCGTATCCGTCGGTTAGACCCACACTCGGAGCTCCGTGCACAGTCCCGGTCTCCTTATCCCTCGGTTAGACCCACACTCGGAGCACCGTGCACAGTCCCGGTCTCCGTATCCCTCGGTCAGACCCACACTCGGAGCACCGTGCACAGTCCCGGTCTCCGTATCCCTCGGTTAGACCCACACTCGGAGCACCGTGCACAGTCCCGGCTTCCGTATCCCTCGGTTAGACCCACACTCGGAGCACCGTGCACAGTCCCGGTCTGCGTATCCCTCGGTTAGACCCACACTCGGAGCACCGTGCACAGTCCCGGTCTCCGTATCCCTCGGTCAGACCCACACTCGGAGCACCGCGCACAGTCCCGGTCTCCGTATCCCTCGGTCAGACCCACACTCGGAGCACCGTGCACAGTCCCGGTCTCAGTATCCCTCGCTTAGACCCACACTCGGAGCACCGCGCACAGTCCCGGTCTCGGTATCCCTCGCTTAGACCCACACTCGGAGCACCGCGCACAGTCCCGGTCTCGGTATCCCTCGCTTAGACCCACACTCGGAGCACCGCGCACAGTCCCGGTCTCCGTATCCCTCGGTCAGACCCACACTCGGAGCACCGTGCACAATCCCGGTCTCAGTATCCCTCGCTTAGACCCACACTCGGAGCACCGTGCACAGTCCCGATCTCAGTATCCCTCGGTCAGACCCACACTCGGAGCACCGTGCACAGTCCCGGTCGCCGTATCCCTCGGTCAGACCCACACTCGGAGCACCGTGCACAGTCCCGGTCTCCCTATCCCTCGGTCAGACCGACACTCGGAGCACCGTGCACAGTCCCGGTCTCCGTATCCCTCGGTCAGACCTACACTCCGAGCACCGTGCACAGTCCCGGTCTCAGTATCCTTCGGTTAGACCCACACTCGGAGCACCGTGCACAGTCCCGGTCTCCGTATCCCTTGGTCAGACCCACACTCTGAGCACCGTGCACAGTCCCGGTCTCCGTATCCCTCGGTTAGACCCACACTCGGAGCACCGTGCACAGTCCCGGTCTCCATATCCCATGGTTAGACCCTCACTCGGAGCACCGTGCACAGTCCCGGTCTCCATATCCCTCGGTTAGACCCACACTCGGAGCACCATGCACAGTCCCGGTCTCCCTATCCCTCGGTTAGACCCACACTCGGAGCACCGTGCAGAGACCCGGTCTCCGTATCCCTCGGTCAGACCCACACTCGGAGCACCGTGCACAGTACAGGTCTCCGTATCCCCCGGTTAGACGCACACTCGGAGCACCATGCACAGTCCCGGTCTCCATATCCCTCAGTTAGACGCACACTCGGAGCACCGTGCAGAGACCCGGTCTCCGTATCCCTCGGTCAGACCCTCACTCGGAGCACCGTGCACAGTCCCGATCTCCGTTTCCCTCGGTTAGACCCACACTCGTAGCACTGTGCTCAGTCCCCGTCTCCGTATCCCTCGGTTAGACCCACACACGGAGCACCGTGCACAGTCCGGGTCTCCGTATCCCTCGGTTAGACCCACACTCGGAGCACCGTGCACAGTCCCGGTCTCCATATCCCTCGGTTAGACCCACACTCGGAGCACCGTGCACAGTCCCGGTCTCCGTATCCGTCGGTTAGACCCACACTCGGAGCACCGTGCACAGTCCCGGTCTCGCTATCCCTCGGTTAGACCCACACTCGGAGCACCGTGCACAGTCCCGGTCTCGCTATCCCTCGGTTAGACCCATACTCGGAGCACCGTGCACAGTCCCGGTCTCCCTATCCCTCGGTTAGACCCACACTCGGAGCACCGTGCACAGTCCCGGTCTCCGTGTCCCTCGGTTAGACCCACACTCGGAGCAACGTGCCCAGTCCCGGTCTCCCTATCCCTCGGTTAGACCCACACTCGGAGCACCGTGCAGAGACCCGGTCTCCGGATCCCTCGGTCAGACCCACACTCGGAGCACCGTGCACAGTCCCGGTCTCCGTATCCCCCGGTTAGACGCACACTCGGAGCACCATGCACAGTCCCGGTCTCCATATCCCTCAGTTAGACGCACACTCGGAGCACCGTGCACAGTCCCGGTCTCCGTATCCCTCGGTTAGACCCACACTCTGAGCACCGCGCACAGTCCCGGTCTCCGTATCCCTCGGTTAGACCCACACTCGGAGCACCGTGCACAGTCCCAGTCTCGGTATCCCTCAGTTAGACCCACACTTAGAGCACCGTGCACAGTCCCGGACTCCGTATCCCTCGGTTAGACCCACACTCGGAGCACCGTGCACAGTCCCGGTCTCTCTATCCCTCGGTCAGACCCACACTCGGAGCACCGTGCACAATCCCGGTCTCAGTATCCCTCGCTTAGACCCACACTCGGAGCACCGTGCACAGTCCCAGTCTCCGTATTCCTCGGTCAGACCCACACTCGGAGCACATTGCACAGTCCCGGTCTCCGTATCCCTCGGTCAAACCCACACTCGGAGCAGCGTGCACAGTCCCGGTCTCGGTATCCTTCGGTTAGACCCACACTTGGAGCACCGTGCACAGTCCCGGTCTCCGTATCCCTCGGTTAGACCCACACTCGGAGCACCGTGCACAGTCCCGGTCTCCGTATCCCTCGGTCAGACCCACACTCGGAGCACCGTGCACAGTCCCGGTCTCCGTGTCCCTCGGTTAGACCCACACTCGGAGCACCGTGCACAGTCCCGGTCTCCGTATCCCTCGGTCAGACCCACACTCGGAGCACCGTGCACAGTCCCGGTCTCCGTATCCCTCGGTTAGACCCACACTCGGTGCACCGTGCACAGTCCCGGTCTCGGTATCCTTCGGTTAGACCCACACTTGGAGCACCGTGCACAATGCCGGTCTCAGTATCCCTCGGTTAGACCCACACTCGGAGCACCGTGCACAGTCCCGGTCTCCCTTTCCCTCGGTCAGACCGACACTCGGAGCACCGTGCACAGTCCCGGTCTCCGTATCCCTCGGTCAGACCCACACTCGGAGCACCGTGCACAGTCCCGGTCTCAGTATCCTTCGATTAGACCCACACTCGGAGCACCGTGCACAGTCCCGGTCTCAGTATCCTTCGATGAGACCCACACTCGGAGCACGGTGCACAGTCCCGGTCTCCGTATCCCCCGGTCAGACCCACACTCGGAGCACCGTGCACAGTCCCGGTCTCCGTATCCCTCGGTCAGACCCACACTCGGAGCACCGTGCACAGTCCCGGTCTCCGTATCCCTCGGTTAGACCCAAACTCGTAGCACCGTGCACAGTCCCGGTCTCCATATCCCACGGTTAGACCCACACTCGGAGCACCATGCACAGTCCCGGTCTCCCTATCCCTCGGTTACACCCACACTCGGAGCACCGTGCAGAGACCCGGTCTCCGTATCCCTCGGTCAGACACACACTCGGAGCACCGTGCACAGTCCCGGTCCGTATCCCTTGGTTAGACCCACACTCGGAGCACCGTGCACAGTCCCGGTCTCCATATCCCTTGGTTAGACCCACACTCGGAGCACCGTGCACAGTCCCGGTCTCCGTATCCCTCGGTTAGACCCACACTCGGAGCACCGTGCACAGTCCCGGTCTCCATATCCCTCAGTTAGACCCACACTCGGAGCACCATGCACAGTCCCGGTCTCCCTATCCCTCGGTTAGACCCACACTCGGAGCACCGTGCACAGTCCCCGTCTCCGAATCCCTCGGTTAGACGCACACTCGGTGCACCGTGCACAGACCCGGTCTCCGTACCCCTCGGTCAGACCCACACTCGGAGCACCGTGCACAGTCCCGGTCTCCGTATCCCTCGGTTAGACCCGCACTCGTAGCACCGTGCACAGTCCCGGTTTCCGTATCCCTCGGTTAGACCCACACACGGAGCACCGTGCACAGTCCCGGTCTCCGTATCCCTCGGTTAGACCCACACTCGGAGCACCGTGCACAGTCCCGGTCTCCGTATCCCTCGGTTAGACCCACACTCGGAGCACCGTGCACAGTCCCGCTCTCCGTATCCCTCGGTTAGACCCACACTCGGAGCACCGTGCACATTCCCGGTCTCCGTATCCCTCGGTTAGACCCACACTCGGAGCACCGTGCACAGTCCCGGTCTCAGTATCCTTCGGTTAGACCCACACTCGGAGCACTGTGCACAGTCCCGGTCTCCGTATCCCTTGGTTAGACCCACACTCGGAGCACCGTGCACAGTCCCGGTCTCCATATCCCTTGGTTAGACCCACACTCGGAGCACCGTGCACAGTCCCGGTCTCCGTATCCCTCGGTTAGACCCACACTCGGAGCACCGTGCACAGTCCCGGTCTCCGTATCCCTCTGTTAGACACACACTCGGAGCACCGTGCACAGTCCCGGTCTCCGCATCCCTCGGTCAGTCCCACACTCGGATCACTGTGCACAGTCCCGGTCTCAGTATCCTTCGGTTAGACCCACACTCGGAGCACCATGCACAGTCCCGGTCTCCGTATCCCTCGGTCAGACCCACACTCGGAGCACCGTGCACAGTCCCGGTCTCCGTATCCCTCGGTCAGACCCACACTCGGAGCACCGTGCACAGTCCCGGTCTCCGTATCCCTAGGTCAGACCCACACTCGGAGCACAGCGCACAGTCCCGGTCTCGGTATCCCTCGGTTAGACCCACACTTGGAGCACCGTGCACAATCCCGGTCTCAGTATCCCTCGCTTAGACCCACACTCGGAGCACCGTGCACAGTCCCGGTCTCAGTATCCCTCGGTCAGACCGACACTCGGAGCACCGTGCACAGTCCCGGTCTCAGTGTCCCTCGGTCAGACCCACACTCGGAGCACCGTGCACAGTCCCGGTCTCAGTATCCTTCGTTTAGACCCACACTCGGAGCACCGTGCACAGTCCCGGTCTCCGTATCCCTTGGTCAGACCCACACTCTGAGCACCGTGCACAGTCCCGGTCTCCGTATCCCTTGGTCAGACCCACACTCTGAGCACCATGCACAGTCCCGGTCTCCGTATCCCTCGGTTAGACCCACACTCGGAGCACCGTGCACAGTCCCGGTCTCCGTATCCCTCGGTGAGACACACACTCGGAGCACCGTGCACAGTCCCGGTCTCCGTAACCCACGGTTAGACCCACACTCGGAGGACCGTGCCCAGTCCCGGTCTCCATATCCCTTGGTTAGACCCACACTCGGAGCACCGTGCACAGTCCCGGTCTCCGTATCCCTCGGTTAGACCCACACTCGGAGCACCGTGCACAGTCCCGGTCTCCATATCCCTCAGTTAGACCCACACTCGGAGCACCGTGCACAGTCCCGGTCTCCGTATCCCTCGGTCAGGCCCACACTCGGAGCACCGTGCACAGTCCCGGTCTCCGTATCCCTCGGTCAGACCCACACTCGGAGCACCGTGCACAGTCCCGGTCTCCGTATCCCTCGGTTAGACCCACACTCGGAGCACCGTGCACAGTCCCGGTCTCCGTGTCCCTCGGTTAGACCCACACTCGGAGCACCGTGCACAGTCCCGGTCTCCATATCCCTCGATTAGATCCACACTCGGAGCACCGTGCACAGTCCCCGTCTCCGTATCCCTCGGTCAGGCCCACACTCGGAGCACCGTGCACAGTCCCGGTCTCCGTATCCCTCGGTCAGACCCACACTCGGAGCACCGTGCACAGTCCCGGTCTCCATATCCCTCAGTTAGTCCCACACTCGGAGCACCATGCACAGTCCCGGTCTCCCTATCCCTCGTTTAGACCCACACTCGGAGCACCCTGCACAGTCCCCGTCTCCGAATCCCTCGGTTAGACGCACACTCGGTGCACCGTGCACAGACCCGGTCTCCGTATCCCTCGGTCAGACCCACACTCGGAGCACGGTGCACAGTCCCGGTCTCCGTATCCCTCGGTTAGACCCGCACTCGTAGCACCGTGCACAGTCCCGGTCTCCGTATCCCTCGGTTAGACCCACACACGGAGCACCGTGCACAGTCCCGGTCTCCGTATCCCTCGGTTAGACCCACACTCGGAGCACCGTGCACAGTCCCGGTCTCCGTATCCCTCGGTTAGACCCACACTCGGAGCACCGTGCACAGTCCCGGTCTCCGTATCCCTCGGTCAGATCCACACTCGGAGCACCGTGCACAGTCCCGGTCTCCATATCCCTCGGTTAGACCCACACTCGGAGCACCGTGCACAGTCCCGGTCTCCGTATCCCTCGGTCAGACCCACACTCGGAGCACCGTGCACAGTCCCGGTCTCCGTATCCCTCGGTCAGACCCACACTCGGAGCACCGTGCACAGTCCCGGTCTCCCTATCCCTCGGTTAGACCCACACTCGGAGCAGCGTGCACAGTCCCGCTCTCCGTATCCCTCGGTTAGACCCACACTCGGAGCACCGTGCACAGTCCCGGTCACCGTATCCCTCGGTTAGGCCCACACTCGGAGCACCGTGCACAGTCCCGGTCTCCCCATCCCTCGGTCAGACCCACACTCGGAGCACCGCGCACAGTCCCAGTCTCGGTATCCCTCAGTTAGACCCACACTTGGAGCACCGTGCACAGTCCCGGTCTCAGTATCCCTCGCTTAGACCCACACTCGGAGCACCGTGCACAGTCCCGGTCTCAGTATCCCTCGCTTAGACCCACACTCGGAGCACCGTGCACAGTCCCGGTCTCCGTATCCCTCGGTCAGACCCACACTCGGAGCACATTGCACAGTCCCGGTCTCCGTATCCCTCTGTCAAACCCACACTCGGAGCAGCGTGCAAAGTCCCGGTCTCGGTATCCTTCGGTTAGACCCACACTTGGAGCACCGTGCACAGTCCCGGTCTCAGTATCCCTCGGTTAGAACCACACGCGGAGCACCGTGCAAAGTCCCGGTCTCCGTATACCTCGGTCAGACCCACACTCGGAGCACCGTGCACAGTCCCGGTCTCCCTTTCCCTCGGTCAGACCGACACTCGGAGCACCGTGCACAGTCCCGGTCTCAGTATCCTTCGATTAGACCCACCCTCGGAGCACCGTGCACAGTCCCGGTCTCCGTATCCCTTGGTCAGACCCACACTCGGAGCACCGTGCACAGTCCCGGTCTCCGTATCCCTCGGTTAGACCCAAACTCGGAGCACCGTGCACAGTCCCGGTCTCCATATCCCACGGTTAGACCCACACTCGGAGCATAATGCACAGTCCCGGTCTCCCTATCCCTCGGTTAGACCCACACTCGGAGCACCGTGCAGAGACCCGGTCTCCGTATCCCTCGGTCAGACCCACACTCGGAGCACCGTGCACAGTCCCGGTCTCCGTATCCCTCGGTTAGACCCACACTCGTAGCACCGTGCACAGTCCCGGTCTCCGTATCCCTCGGTTAGACCCACACACGGAGCACCGTGCACAGTCCTGGTCTCGGTATCCCTCGGTCAGACCACACTCAGAGCACCGTGCACAGTCCCGCTCTCCGTATCCCTCGGTTAGACCCACACTCGGAGCGCCGTGCACAGTCCCGGTCTCCGTATCCCTCGGTCAGACCACACTCGGAGCACATTGCACAGTCCCGGTCTCCGTATCCCTCGGTCAGACCCACACTCGGAGCACCGTGCACAGTCCCGGTCTCGGTATCCCTCGGTTAGACCCACACTTGGAGCACCGTGCACAATCCCGGTCTCAGTATCCCTCGGTTAGAACCACACTCAGAGCACCATGCACAGTCCCGGTCTCCCTATCCCTCGGTCAGACCGACACTCGGAGCACCGTGCACAGTCCCGGTCTCCGTATCCCTCGGTCAGACCTACACTCCGAGCACCGTGCACAGTCCCTGTCTCAGTATCCTTCGGTTAGACGCACACCCGGAGCACCGTGCACAGTCCCGGTCTCCGTATCCCTTGGTCAGACCCACACTCTGAGCACCGTGCACAGTCCCGGTCTCCGTATCCCTTGGTTAGACCCACACTCGGAGCACCGTGCACAGTCCCGGTCTCCATATCCCACGGTTAGACCCACACTCGGAGCACCGTGCACAGTCCCGGTCTCCATATCCCTCGGTTAGACCCACACTCGGAGCACCATGCACAGTCCCGGTCTCCCTATCCCTCGGTTAGACCCACACTCGGAGCACCGTGCAGAGACCCGGTCTCCGTATCCCTCGGTCAGACCCACACTCGGAGCACCGTGCACAGTCCCGGTCTCCGTATCCCCCGGTTAGACGCACACTCGGAGCACCGTGCACAGTCCCGGTCTCCGTATTCCTCGGTTAGACCCACACGCGGAGCACCGTGCACAGTCCCGGTCTCCGTATCCCTCAGTTAGACGCACACTCGGAGCACCGTGCAGAGACCCGGTCTCCGTATCCCTCGGTCAGACCCTCACTCGGAGCACCGTGCACAGTCCCGGTCTCAGTTTCCCTCGGTTAGACCCACACTCGTAGCACTGTGCTCAGTCCCGGTCTCCGTATCCCTCGGTTATACCCACACACGGAGCACCGTGCACAGTCCTGGTCTCCGTATCCCTCGGTTAGACCCACACTCGGAGCACCGTGCACAGTCCCGGTCTCCATATCCCTCGGTTAGACCCACACTCGGAGCACCGTGCACAGTCCCGGTCTCCGTATCCGTCGGTTAGACCCACACTCGGAGCACCGTGCACAGTCCCGGTCTCGCTATCCCTCGGTTAGACCCACACTCGGAGCACCGTGCACAGTCCCGGTCTCGCTATCCCTCGGTTAGACCCATACTCGGAGCACCGTGCACAGTCCCGGTCTCCCTATCCCTCGGTTAGACCCACACTCGGAGCACCGTGCACAGTCCCGGTCTCCGTGTCCCTCGGTTAGACCCACACTCGGAGCAACGTGCCCAGTCCCGGTCTCCCTATCCCTTGGTTAGGCCCACACTCGGAGCACCGTGCACAGTCCCGGTCTCCGTATCCCTCGGTTAGACCGACACTCGGAGCAACCTGCACAGTCCCGCTCTCCGTATCCCTCGGTTAGACCCACACTCGGAGCACCGTGCACAGTCGCGGTCTCCGTATCCCTCGGTTAGACCCACACTCGGAGCACCGTGCACAGTCCCTCTCTCCCTATCCCTTGGTTAGACCCACACTCGGAGCACCGTGCGCAGTCCCGGTCTCCGTATCCCTCGGTCAGACCCACACTCGGAGCACCGTGCACAGTCCCGGTCTCCGTATCCCTCCGTTAGACCCACAATCGGAGCACCGTGTATAGTCCCGGTCTCCGTATCCCTCAGTTAGACCCACACTCGGAGCACCGTGCGCAGTCCCGGTCTCCGTATCCCTCGGTCAGACCCACACTCGGAGCACCGTGCACAGTCCCGGTCTCCGTATCCCTCAGTCAGACCCACACTCGGAGCACCGTGCACAGTCCCGGTCTCCGTATCCCTCAGTTAGACCCACACTCGGAGCACTGTGCACAGTCCCGGTCTCCGTATCCCTCGGTTAGACCCACACTCGGAGCACCGTGCAGAGACCCGGTCTCCGTATCCCTCGGTCAGACCCACACTCGGAGCACCGTGCACAGTCCCGGTCTCCGTATCCCTCGGTTAGACCCACACTCGTAGCACCGTGCACAGTCCCGGTCTCCGTATCCCTCGGTTAGACCCACACACGGAGCACCGTGCACAGTCCTGGTCTCCGTATCCCTCGGTTAGACCCACACTCAGAGCACCGTGCACAGTCCCGCTCTCCGTATCCCTCGGTTAGACCCACACTCGGAGCGCCGTGCACAGTCCCGGTCTCCGTATCCCTCGGTCAGACCACACTCGGAGCACATTGCACAGTCCCGGTCTCCGTATCCCTCGGTCAGACCCACACTCGGAGCACCGTGCACAGTCCCGGTCTCGGTATCCCTCGGTTAGACCCACACTTGGAGCACCGTGCACAATCCCGGTCTCAGTATCCCTCGGTTAGAACCACACTCGGAGCACCGTGCACAGTCCCGGTCTCCCTATCCCTCGGTCAGACCGACACTCGGAGCACCGTGCACAGTCCCGGTCTCCGTATCCCTCGGTCAGACCTACACTCCGAGCACCGTGCACAGTCCCGGTCTCAGTATCCTTCGGTTAGACCCACACTCGGAGCACCGTGCACAGTCCCGGTCTCCGTATCCCTTGGTCAGACCCACACTCTGAGCACCGTGCACAGTCCCGGTCTCCGTATCCCTCGGTTAGACCCACACTCGGAGCACCGTGCACAGTCCCGGTCTCCATATCCCACGGTTAGACCCTCACTCGGAGCACCGTGCACAGTCCCGGTCTCCATATCCCTCGGTTAGACCCACACTCGGAGCACCATGCACAGTCCCGGTCTCCCTATCCCTCGGTTAGACCCACACTCGGAGCACCGTGCAGAGACCCGGTCTCCGTATCCCTCGGTCAGACCCACACTCGGAGCACCGTGCACAGTACCGGTCTCCGTATCCCCCGGTTAGACGCACACTCGGAGCACCATGCACAGTCCCGGTCTCCATATCCCTCAGTTAGACGCACACTCGGAGCACCGTGCACAGTCCCGGTCTCCGTATCCGTCGGTTAGACCCACACTCGGAGCACCGTGCACAGTCCCGGTCTCGCTATCCCTCGGTTAGACCCACACTCGGAGCACCGTGCACAGTCCCGGTCTCGCTATCCCTCGGTTAGACCCATACTCGGAGCACCGTGCACAGTCCCGGTCTCCCTGTCCCTCGGTTAGACCCACACTCGGAGCACCGTGCACAGTCCCGGTCTCCGTGTCCCTCGGTTAGACCCACACTCGGAGCAACGTGCCCAGTCCCGGTCTCCCTATCCCTTGGTTAGGCCCACACTCGGAGCACCGTGCACAGTCCCGGTCTCCGTATCCCTCGGTTAGACCGACACTCGGAGCAACCTGCACAGTCCCGCTCTCCGTATCCCTCGGTTAGACCCACACTCGGAGCACCGTGCACAGTCGCGGTCTCCGTATCCCTCGGTTAGACCCACACTCGGAGCACCGTGCACAGTCCCTCTCTCCCTATCCCTTGGTTAGACCCACACTCGGAGCACCGTGCGCAGTCCCGGTCTCCGTATCCCTCGGTCAGACCCACACTCGGAGCACCGTGCACAGTCCCGGTCTCCGTATCCCTCAGTTAGACCCACAATCGGAGCACTGTGCACAGTCCCGGTCTCCGTATCCCTCGGTTAGACCCACACTCGGAGCACCGTGCAGAGACCCGGTCTCCGTATCCCTCGGTCAGACCCACACTCGGAGCACCGTGCACAGTCCCGGTCTCCGTATCCCTCGGTTAGACCCACACTCGTAGCACCGTGCACAGTCCCGGTCTCCGTATCCCTCGGTTAGACCCACACACGGAGCACCGTGCACAGTCCTGGTCTCCGTATCCCTCAGTTAGACCCACACTCAGAGCACCGTGCACAGTCCCGCTCTCCGTATCCCTCGGTTAGACCCACACTCGGAGCGCCGTGCACAGTCCCGGTCTCCGTATCCCTCGGTCAGACCACACTCGGAGCACATTGCACAGTCCCGGTCTCCGTATCCCTCGGTCAGACCCACACTCGGAGCACCGTGCACAGTCCCGGTCTCGGTATCCCTCGGTTAGACCCACACTTGGAGCACCGTGCACAATCCCGGTCTCAGTATCCCTCGGTTAGAACCACACTCGGAGCACCGTGCACAGTCCCGGTCTCCCTATCCCTCGGTCAGACCGACACTCGGAGCACCGTGCACAGTCCCGGTCTCCGTATCCCTCGGTCAGACCTACACTCCGAGCACCGTGCACAGTCCCGGTCTCAGTATCCTTCGGTTAGACCCACACTCGGAGCACCGTGCACAGTCCCGGTCTCCGTATCCCTTGGTCAGACCCACACTCTGAGCACCGTGCACAGTCCCGGTCTCCGTATCCCTCGGTTAGACCCACACTCGGAGCACCGTGCACAGTCCCGGTCTCCATATCCCACGGTTAGACCCTCACTCGGAGCACCGTGCACAGTCCCGGTCTCCATATCCCTCGGTTAGACCCACACTCGGAGCACCATGCACAGTCCCGGTCTCCCTATCCCTCGGTTAGACCCACACTCGGAGCACCGTGCAGAGACCCGGTCTCCGTATCCCTCGGTCAGACCCACACTCGGAGCACCGTGCACAGTACCGGTCTCCGTATCCCCCGGTTAGACGCACACTCGGAGCACCATGCACAGTCCCGGTCTCCATATCCCTCAGTTAGACGCACACTCGGAGCACCGTGCAGAGACCCGGTCTCCGTATCCCTCGGTCAGACCCTCACTCGGAGCACCGTGCACAGTCCCGGTCTCCGTTTCCCTCGGTTAGACCCACACTCGTAGCACTGTGCTCAGTCCCCGTCTCCGTATCCCTCGGTTAGACCCACACACGGAGCACCGTGCACAGTCCTGGTCTCCGTATCCCTCGGTTAGACCCACACTCGGAACACCGTGCACAGTCCCGGTCTCCATATCCCTCGGTTAGACCCACACTCGGAGCACCGTGCACAGTCCCGGTCTCCGTATCCGTCGGTTAGACCCACACTCGGAGCACCGTGCACAGTCCCGGTCTCGCTATCCCTCGGTTAGACCCACACTCGGAGCACCGTGCACAGTCCCGGTCTCGCTATCCCTCGGTTAGACCCATACTCGGAGCACCGTGCACAGTCCCGGTCTCCCTATCCCTCGGTTAGACCCACACTCGGAGCACCGTGCACAGTCCCGGTCTCCGTGTCCCTCGGTTAGACCCACACTCGGAGCAACGTGCCCAGTCCCGGTCTCCCTATCCCTCGGTTAGACCCACACTCGGAGCACCGTGCAGAGACCCGGTCTCCGTATCCCTCGGTCAGACCCACACTCGGAGCACCGTGCACAGTCCCGGTCTCCGTATCCCCCGGTTAGACGCACACTCGGAGCACCATGCACAGTCCCGGTCTCCATATCCCTCAGTTAGACGCACACTCGGAGCACCGTGCAGAGACCCGGTCTCCGTATCCCTCGGTCAGACCCTCACTCGGAGCACCGTGCAGAGACCCGGTCTCCGTATCCCTCGGTCAGACCCACACACGGAGCACCGTGCACAGTCCTGGTCTCCGTATCCCTCGGTTAGACCCACACTCGGAGCACCGTGCACAGTCCCGGTCTCCGTTTCCCTCGGTTAGACCCACACTCGTAGCACTGTGCTCAGTCCCGGTCTCCGTATCCCTCGGTTAGACCCACACACGGAGCACCGTGCACAGTCCCGGTCTCCGTATCCCTCGGTTAGGACCACAGTCGGAGCACCGTGCACAGTCCCGGTCTCCGTATCCCTCGGTTAGACCCACACTCGGAGCACCGTGCACAGTCCCGGTCTCCATATCCCTCGGTTAGACCCACACTCGGAGCACCGTGCACAGTCCCGGTCTCCGTATCCGTCGGTTAGACCCACACTCGGAGCACCGTGCACAGTCCCGGTCTCGCTATCCCTCGGTTAGACCCACACTCGGAGCACCGTGCACAGTCCCGGTCTCGCTATCCCTCGGTTAGACCCATACTCGGAGCACCGTGCACAGTCCCGGTCTCCCTATCCCTCGGTTAGACCCACACTCGGAGCACCGTGCACAGTCCCGGTCTCCGTGTCCCTCGGTTAGACCCACACTCGGAGCAACGTGCCCAGTCCCGGTCTCCCTATCCCTTGGTTAGGCCCACACTCGGAGCACCGTGCACAGTCCCGGTCTCCGTATCCCTCGGTTAGACCGACACTCGGAGCACCGTGCACAGTCCCGCTCTCCGTATCCCTCGGTTAGACCCACTCTCGGAGCACCGTGCACAGTCGCGGTCTCCGTATCCCTCGGTTAGACCCACACTCGGAGCACCGTGCACAGTCCCTCTCTCCCTATCCCTTGGTTAGACCCACACTCGGAGCACCGTGCGCAGTCCCGGTCTCCGTATCCCTCGGTCAGACCCACACTCGGAGCACCGTGCACAGTCCCGGTCTCCGTATCCCTCAGTTAGACCCACAATCGGAGCACTGTGCACATTCCCGGGGACAGAGAGAATGTGGGATTCGCGTGTCAGGGACGGTAGCCTCACTTACGGTTCACGGTTTTGCGGAAGCAGCTCGACGCCGCATAGCAACAGTCGAGATCCTCGCACTTGGTGATGTTGAGGATGATGTCGATCCCGGTGCAAAGCTCCGAGGTCAAGGGGTCACCGCAGACTGGAGTAGAGAAAATATCTGTCAGAATAAAGCTCCCTCTACACTGTCCCCATCAAACACTCCCTGGACAGGTACAGCACGGGGTTAGATACAGAGTAAAGCTCCCTCTACAATGTCCCCATCAAACACTCCCAGGACAGGTACAGCACGGGGTTAGATACAGAGTAACGCTCCCTCTACACTGTCCCCATCAAACGCTCCCAGGACAGGTGCAGCACAGGGTTAGATACAGAGTAAAGCTCCCTCTACACTGTCCCCATCAAACACTCCCAGGGCAGGTACAGCACGGGGTTAGATACAGAGTAAAGCTCCTTCTACACTGTCCCCATCAAACACTCCCAGGACAGGTACAGCATGGGGTTAGATACAGAGTAAAGCTCCCTCTACACTGTCCCCATCAAACACTCCCAGGACAGGTACAGCACGGGGTTAGATACAGAGTAATGCTCCCTCTACACTGTCCCAATCAAACACTCCCAGGACAGGTACAGCACGGGGTTAGATACAGAGTAAAGCTCCTTCTACACTGTCCCCATCAAACACTCCCAGGACAGGTACAGCATGGGGTTAGATACAGAGTAAAGCTCCCTCTACACTGTCCCCATCAAACACTCCCAGGACAGGTACAGCACGGGGTTAGATACAGAGTAATGCTCCCTCTACACTGTCCCCATCAAACACTCCCAGGACAGGTACAGCACGGGGTTAGATACAGAGTAAAGCTCCCACTACACTGTCCCCATCAAACACTCCCAGGACAGGTACAGCACAGGGTTAGATACAGAGTAAAGCTCCCTCTACACTGTCCCCATCAAACACTCCCAGGACAGGTACAGCACGGGATTAGATACAGAGTAAAGCTCCCTCGACACTGTCTCCATCAAACACTCCCAGGACAGGTACAGCACAGGGTTAGATACAGAGTAAAGCTCCCTCTACACTGTCCCAATCAAACACTCCCAGGACAGGTACAGCACGGGGTTAGATACAGAGTAAAGCTCCCTCTACACTGTCCCCATCAAACACTCCGTGGACAGGTACAGCATGGGGTTAGATACAGAGTAAAGCTCCCTCTACACTGTCCCCATCAAACACTCCCAGGACAGGTACAGCACAGGGTTAGATACAGAGTAAAGCTCCCTCTACACTGTCCCCATCAAACACTCCCAGGACAGGTACAGCACGGGGTTAGATACAGATTAAACCTCCCACTACACTGTCCCCATCAAACACTCCCAGGACAGGTACAGCACAGGGTTAGATACAGAGTAAAGCTCCCTCGACACTGTCCCCATCAAACACTCCCAGGACAGGTACAGCACGGGGTTAGATACAGAGTAAAGCTCCCTCGACACTGTCCCCATCAAACACTCCCAGGACAGGTACAGCACGGGGTTAGATGCAGAGTAAAGCTCCCTCTACACTCTCCCCATCAAACACACCCAGGACAGGCACAGCACGGGGTTAGGTACAGAGTAAAGTTCCCTCTACACTGTCCCCATCAAACACTCCGAGGACAGGGACAGCACGGGGTCAGATACAGAATAAAGCTCCCTCTACACTGTCCCCATCAAACAATCCCAGGACAGGTACAGCACGGGGTTAGATACAGAGTAAAGCTCCCTCTACTCTGTCCCCAGCAAACACTCCCAGGACAGGTACAGCACGGGGTTAGACACAGAGTAAAGCTGCCTCTGCACTGTCCCCATCAAACACTCCCAGGACAGGTACAGCACGGGGTTAGATACAGAATAAAGCTCCCTCTACACTATCCCCATCAAACACTCCCAGGACAGGTACAGCACGGGGTTAGATACAGAGTAAAGCTCCCTCTACTCTGTCCCCAGCAAACACTCCCAGGACAGGTACAGCACGGGGTTAGATACAGAGTAAAGCTCCCTCTACTCTGTCCCCAGCAAACACTCCCAGGACAGGTACAGCACGGGGTAAGATACAGAGTAAAGCTCCCTCTACACTGTCCCCATCAAACACTCCCAGGACAGGTACAGCACGGGGTTAGATACAGAGTAAGCCTCCCTCTACACGGTCCCCATCAAACACTCCCAGGACAGGTACAGCACGGGGTTAGATACAGAGTAAAACTCCCTCTACACTGTCCCCATCAAACACTCCCAGGACAGGTACAGCACGGGGTTAGATACAGAGTAAGCCTCCCTCTACACTGTCCCCATCAAACACTCCCTGGACAGGTACAGCACGGGGTTAGATACAGAGTAAAGCTCCCTCTACACTCTCCCCATCAAACACTCCCAGGGCAGGTACAGCACGGGGTTAGATCCAGAGTAAAGCTCCCTCGACACTGTGTGTGAGTCGGTGCGTGAGACTCGGTGTGAGTGTGTGAGGTTGTAGGTGTGTGTGACCGTGTATGCGAGTGTGTATGAGTGTGAATTTGTGTTCTGTCTGTGTGAGTTTGTGTGCCGTTGTGAGCGTGTGTGTGAATTTGTGTGTTCGTGTGAGAGTGTGTAAATGTGTGTGAGTGTGTGTTGAAGTGCATGAGTGTGTGTGAGTGGGTGTGAGCTTGTTAAATTTGTGTGTTTGAGTGTCGATACATCTCCACGTTCTGTTGTGCATATATTTCTGCCACACTATGCACCTAACAATGCAGAATCTTTGACTAGGCTTTTCGGGACAAAGTCATTGATTTGGTATCTATTGATTGATTATAAACGGAATTCTTGTTGCAGAATTTACAAGATTCTCAAATCAGGGATTGCCTGCAAAAGACTGTCTTGTGAATCGGATTATCTTTAATCGGTGTATCTTGAGGTGATACACCCTGTACTTCACTAGCATTGTACATAGTTATATAATAGTTGTGTGTCACGTGGCCCTGTAATCCTGTGTATTGTACTGTAGCTCTGTAGAGGTCCGGTCACCTGTATGTAAACTGACCTGACCACGGAGAGCTTCGCCTTGGCCACTCCCCCGGGAGTTAGGTATAAGACCCCGCTTCTGAGACCTGACCCATTCTGTCTGGGGTTGTCTGTGTCGGGTAAGCTTCCTATGTCGAGTATTAAAGCCTTCGTTAAAGTCTCACGTGTCTTTGTGGTTCTTGACGCTTAGTGCGTCAGGCGTGTCATCTCTCCCCTCCCCCCACTCTGCCGCGTCGCAGAAACCCCCCCCTCTCCCCCCGGCCACCCCTCTTGACCTTCTCCCCCACCGCCTCCCTTCCGTTCACCCGCATGACCTGCTAGCGCGGCAGCCCCTGCCCAAAGGCACATTCTAATGCCCCCCCCCCCCCCCACACACACACACACAAAAAAAGGCGAAAATCCCCCCAATCCCTACACCCACTTCAAACATGCTCCCGACCGTTACGTAGCACCCCGGTTCCCCAGCATTGTCCACTCAGTTCTCCCCCAGTTTATGCTCCTTAATGAAGTCTTCGGCCGCTTCTGGGGTCTCGGAATAATACTCCCGGCCTCCGAGCGTCACCCATAATTTTGCCGTTTTGCCAACTTGGCTCCTGATGCATCCGGCCGTTACTTCCCTCCCAGTCGCAGCTACGCTTCTCCCTGGCCCCCCCGTCAAATTTTCTCTTTCTCCGCAGAACCATGGGGCCTCACGACCACAGCCCGCGGTGGCTCCCCAGCTCCCGGCCTTTGCCTCAGAGCCTATGCGCTCGGTCCACCTCCGCCACCACACGGTCGCTGTGGTCCGAGATCACTCCTTCGATCTCCCCAATCTGCGAGCCCTGGACACCCAAACACCTCTCCATCCGCCCCAAAGTGCTTGCAGCCGACTTGATTCGAAATGCAATAACAGTAACGTAGGTTATAATAGATCGTAGAATGTAGACTGCTAGATATTGGATAGTAGACGGGCAGCACGGTAGCATAGTGGTTAGCACAATTGCTTCACAGCTCCAGGGTCCCGGGTTCGATTCCGGCTTGGGTCACTGTCCGTGCGGAGTCTACACGTCCTCCCCGTGTCTGCGTGGGTTTCCTCCGGGTGCTCCGGTTTCCTCCCACAGTCCAAAGATGTGCAGGTTAGGTGGATTTGGCTATGCTAAATTGCCCTTAGTGTCCAAAATTGCCCTTACCAGCCTCCCCGAACAGGCGCCGGAATGTGGCGACTAGGGGCAGTGCACACAATCCCAATGGACCCACACCCCTTCCCTTTCACTCCCACTGTACACAATCCCAATGGACCCAAACCCCTTCCCGTTCACTCCCACTGTGCACAATCCCAATGGACCCAAACCCCTTCCCGTTCACTCCCACTGTACACAATCCCAATGGACACAAACCCCTTCCCGTTCACTCCCACTCTACACAATCCCAATGGACCCAAACCCCTTCCCGTTCACTCCCACTCTACACAATCCCAATGGACCCAAATCCCTTCCTGTTCACTCCCACTCTACACAATCCCAATGGACTCAAACCACTTCCTGTTCACTCCCACTCTACACAATCCCAATGGACCCAAACCCCTTCCCGTTCACTCCCACTCTACACAATTCCAATGGACCCAAACCCCTTCCCGTTCACTCCCACTCTACACAATCCCAATGGACCCAAACCCCTTCCCGTTCACTCCCATTCTACACAATCCCAATGGACCCAAACCCCTTCCCGTTCACTCCCACTGTACACAATCCCAATGTACCCAAACCCCTTCCCGTTCACTCCCACTCTACACAATCCCAATGGACCCAAACCCCTTCCCGTTCACTCCCACTGTACACAATCCCAATGGACCCAAACCCCTTCCCGTTCACTCCCACTCTACACAATCCCAATGGACCCAAACCCCTTCCCATTCACTCCCACTCTACACAATCTCAATGGACCCAAACCCCTTCCCGTTCACTCCCACTGTACACAATCTCAATGGACCCAAACCCCTTCCCGTTCACTCCCACTCTACACAATCTCAATGGTCCCAAACCCCTTCCCGTTCACTCCCACTCTACACAATCCCAATGGACCTAAACCCCTTCCCGTTCACTCCCACTCTACACAATCCCAATGGACCCAAACCCCTTCCCGTTCACTCCCACTCTACACAATCCCAATGGACCCAAACCCCTTCCTGTTCACTCCCACTCTACACAATCTCAATGGACACAAACCCCTCCCCGTTCACTCCCACTCTACACAATCCCAATGGACCCAAACCCCTTCCCGTTCACTCCCACTCTACACAATCCCAATGGACCCAAACATCTTCTTGTTCACTCCCACTCTACACAATCTCAATGGACCCAAACCCCTTCCCGTTCACTCCCACTCTACACAATCCCAATGGACACAAACCCCTTCCCGTTCACTCCCACTCTACACAATCCCACTGGACACAAACCCCTTCCCGTTCACTCCCACTCTACACAATCCCAATGGACCCAAACCCCTTCCCGTTCACTCTCACTCTACACAATCCCAATGGACCCAAACCCCTTCCCGTTCACTCCCACTGTACACAATCCCAATTGATGGGGACAGTGCAGAGGGAGCTTTACTCTGTATCTAACCCCGTGCTGTACCTGTCCTGGGAGTGTTTGATGGGGACAGTGTAGAGGGAGCTTTACTCTGTATCTAACCCCGTGCTGTACCTGTTCTGGCAGAGTTTGATGGGGACAGGGTAGAGTGTGGTGGGGTTGCTGGGTTATGGGGATAGGGTGGAGGTGTTGACCTTGGGTAGGGTGCTCTTTCCAAGAGCCGGTGCAGACTCGATGGGCCGAATGGCCTCCTTCTGCACTATGTTCTATAATGTCAACTGACCTTCATTAGAAATGTTGCATTTGCTTAGTGCGTGGCAAGGTGTTCCTTGAAATGAAATGAAATGAAAATCGCTCATTGCCACAAATGAAGTTACTGTGAAAAGCCCCTAGTCGCCACATTCCGGCGCCTGTTCGGGGAGGCTGGTACGGGAATTGAACCGTGCAGCTGGCCTGCCTTGGTCTGCTTTCAAAGTCAGCGATTTAGCCCTGTGCTAAACCAGCCCCTTGCAGACAGACCTCCAATTCACAGGGGCAAACAATATTCATTTTGCACAGTGTTATGGGCCAAGGTTAGAGAACCCAAAGTGTATCATGGGAGTTCCCATGATACACTTTGGGTTCTCTAACCTTGACCCACAATGTTTAATAGATTGTGGTATGGGGAGCGCACGGCCCACTCGACAGGTGTGGGACGGCAAAAATGGAAAAGTAATTTTAAAAGTATAACAATGTTTATTCTATGAACTCAAGTTAACCTTTTTGAAACGTACAGTGAACATCTTAGCAACTATTAATTCAAATACAGCCCCCATGTTTGTGTGAGCGAATCGAACGGTACAATTGACTCACATTTTCGTCGGAAGAGGTTCGTGAGAGCGTTGCCTCCATCCGAAACTGCAGAGACAAGAGATGAGACTCAGAGACATGTCCGAGGGTGTGTTAATGCAAGGGATCCCCAACACGCCACGTTCACTCCCACTGTACACAATCCCAATGGACCCAAACCCCTTCCCGTTCACTCCCACTGTACACCATCCCAATGGACCCAAACCCCTTCCCGATTACTCCCACTCTACACAATCCCAATGGACCCAAACCCCTTCCCGATCACTCCCACTCTACACAATCCCAATGGACCCAAACCCCTTCCCGTTCACTCCCACTCTACACAATCCCAATGGACCCAAACCCCTTCCCGTTCACTCCCACTGTACACAATCCCAATGGATGCAAACCTCTTCCCGTTCACTCCCACTCTACACAATCCTAATGGACCCAAACCCCTTCCCGTTCACTCCCACTGTACACAATCCCAATGGACCCAAACCCCTTCCCGTTCACTCCCACTCTACACAAACCCAATGGACACAAACCCCTTCCAGTTCACTCCCACTCTACACAATCCCAATGGACACAAACCCCTTCCAGTTCACTCCCACTCTACACATTCCCAATGGACCCAAACCCCTTCCCGTTCACTCCCACTCTACACAATCCCAATGGACACAAACCCCTTCACGTTCACTTCCACTCTACACAATCCCAATGGACCCAAACCCCTTCCCGTTCACTCCCACTCTACACAATCCCAATGGACCCAAACCCCTTCCCGTTCACTCCCACTCTGCACAGTCCCAATGGACCCAAACCCCTTCCCGTTCACTCCCACTGTGCACAATCCCAATGGACCCAAACCCCTTCCCGTTCACTCCCACTCTACACTATCCCAATGGACCCAAACCCCTTCCAGTTCACTCCCACTCTACACAATCCCAATGGACCCAAAATCCTTCCCGTTCACTCCCACTCTTCACAATCCCAATGGACACAAACCCCTTCCCGTTCACTCCCACTCTACACAATCCCAATGGACCCAAACCCCTTCCCGTTCACTCCCACTGTACACAATCCCAATGGACCCAAACCCCTTCCCGTTCACTCCCACTCTACACAATCTCAATGGACCCAAACCCCTTCCTGTTCACTCCCACTGTACACAATCCCAATGGACCCAAACCGCTTCCCGTTCACTGCCACTCTACACAATCCCAATGGACCTAAACCCCTTCCCGTTCACTCCCACTCTACACAATCCCAATGGACCCAAACCCCTTCCCGTTCACTCCCACTCTACACAATCCCAATGGACCCAAACCCCTTCCCGTTCACTCCCACTCTACACCATCCCAATGGACCCAAACCCCTTCCCGTTCACTCTCACTCTACACAATCCCAATGGACCCAAACCCCTTCCCGTTCACTCCCACTCTACACAATCCCAATGGACCCAAACCCCTTCCCGTTCACTCCCACTCTACACAATCCCAATGGACCCAAACCCCTTCCCAGTCACTCCCACTCTACACAATCCCAATGGACCCAAACCCCTTCCCATTCACTCCCACTCTACACAATCCCAATGGACCCAAACCCCTTCCCGTTCACTCCCACTCTACACAATCCCAATGGACCCACAGCCCTTCCCGTTCACTCCCACTGTACACAATCCCAATGGACCCAAACCCCTTCCCGTTCACTCTCACTCTACACAATCCCAATGGACCCAAACCCCTTCCCGTTCACTCCCACTCTACACAATCCCAATGGACCCAAACCCCTTCCCATTCACTCCCACTCTACACAATCCCAATGGACCCAAACCCCTTCCCGTTCACTCCCACTCTACACAATCCCAATGGACCCACAGCCCTTCCCGTTCACTCCCACTGTACACAATCCCAATGGACCCAAACCCCTTCCCGTTCACTCTCACTCTACACAATCCCAATGGACCCAAACCCCTTCCCGTTCACTCCCACTGTACACAATACCAATGGACCCAAACCCCTTCCCGTTCACTCCCACTCTACACAATCCCAATGGACCCAAACCCCTTCCCGTTCACTCCCACTGTACACAATCCCAATGGACCCAAACCCCTTCCCGTTCACTCCCACTCTACACAATCCCAATGGACCCAAACCCCTTCCCGTTCACTCTCACTCTACACAATCCCAATGGACCCAAACCCCTTCCCGTTCACTCCCACTCTACACAATCCCAATGGACTCAAACCCCTTCCCGTTCACTCCCACTGTACACAATCCCAATGGACGCAAACCTCTTCCTGTTCACTCCCGCTCTACACAATCCCAATTGACCCAAACCCCTTCCCGTTCACTCACACTCTACACAATCCCAATGGACCCAAACCCCTTCCCGTTCACTCCCACTGTACACAATCCCAATGGACCCAAACCCCTTCCCATTCACTCCCACTGTACACAATCCCAATGGACACAAACCCCTTCCCGTTCACTCCCACTCTACACAATCCCAATGGACACAAACCCCTTCCCGTTCACTCCCACTCTGCACAATCCCAATGGACGCAAACCTCTTCCTGTTCACTCCCACTCTACACAATCCCAATGGACCCAAACCCCTTCCCGTTCACTCCCACTCTTCACAATCCCAATGGACCCAAACCCCTTCCCGTTCACTCCCACTCTACACAATCCCAATGGACCCAAACCCCTTCCCGTTCACTCCCACTCTACATGATCCCAATGGACCCACACCCCTTCCCATTCACTCCCACTGTACACAATCCCAATGGGCCCAAACCCCTTCCCGTTCACTCCCACACTACACAATCCCAACGGACCCAAACCTCTTCCCGTTCACTCCCACTCTACGCATTCCCAATGGACCCAAACCCCTTCCCGTTCACTCCCACCCTACACAATCCCAATGGACCCAAACCCCTTCCCATTCACTCCCACTGTACACAATCCCAATGGACACAAACCCCTTCCCGTTCACTCCCACTGTGCACAATCCCAATGGACCCAAACCCCTTCCAGTTCACTCCCATTCTACACAATCCCAATGGATCGAAACCCCTTCCCGTTCACTCCCACTCTACACAATCCCAATGGACCCAAACCCCTTCCCGTTCACTCCCACTCTACACAATCCCAATGGACCCAAACCCCTTCCCGTTCACTCCCACTCGACACAATCCCAATGGACCCAAACCCCTTCCCGTTCACTCCCACTCGACACAATCCCAATGGACCCAAACCCCTTCCCGTTCACTCCCACTCTACACAATCCCAATGGACCCAAACCCCTTCCCGTTCACTCCCACTCTACACATTCCCAATGGGCAAAATTCCCTTTGAGCACAGTGTCTACTTTTTAATCTCTGTCTCACCATTCATATCCATTTCTGTCTATCCCCATTTCTTTCTCTCTCATTCTGTCTCTCCCTCTGTCTCTCTCTCTCTGTCTCCCTGTCTCTATGTCTCTCTCTCTCTGCCTCTGTGTCTCTCTCACTGTCTCTGTCTCTCTTTGTGTGTCTCTCTCTCTCTGTCACTCTCTTTCTCTGTGTCTGTCACTCTCTGTCTCTGTCTCTCTCTCCCTCCCTCTGTCTCTCTCTATCTCTCTCTCTCTCTGTCTCACTCTCTCTCTGTCTTTCTCTCTGTCTCTCTTTCTCCATCTCTCTCTCTCTCTGTCTCGCTCGCGCTCTGTCTCTCATTTAGTCTTTCGTTCTATTTCTCCCTCTCTGTCTCTCTCTCTCTCTATCTCCCTCTCTCTGTTTCTCTCTCTGTCTCTCTCTCTGTCTCTCTCTCTCTCTCCCTCTCTCTCTATCTCTCTCTCTCTGTCTCTCTCTCTGTCTCTCACTATCTCTCTCTCTGTTTCTCTCTCTGTCTCTCTCTCTGTCTCTCTCTCCCGCCCTCTCTCTCTCTGTCTCTCTCTCTCTCTCCCTCCCTCTCTCTCTCCCGCCCTCTCTCTCTCTCCGTCTCTGTCTCTCTCCCTCTGTCCATCTCTCTTGCCTCTCCCTTCCTCCACGTTTCCTCGGGGGCGGTGTGCGGGGGGGGGGGGGGGGGGGGGGGGGGGCGGGGAGTAGGGTTTCTCGAGGGGGGGGGGTTTGGTGCTGGGCAGGATGGGGGTTTGGGTGACGGAGGTCTCATTGAAGTGAGGGGGTCGGGGGTTGGCGTGTGGACACTCACCCGCGGGGCCCGCTAAGCCGGCTAGCGTCAGAGCGAACCGGGCCCAACCCAGGCTTCCCATTGGCCGCCACCTCCTCCGACCGCCGCCCCTTCTCCCTGACCCTTCGTGGCCTATCGGGGTGGGGCGGGGGGGGGGGGGAACGCAGACGGCCGATTGGTCGTTTCCTTGCTAAGACCCTCCCCTCCTTTTTTCTTTTGGGGGAGGGAGGGCGGAATAGAACCCTCGGCGACGGTCGCCATGGGTGACCTCGCAGAATGGACTCACCCCCTTGTGACATCACAAAGACCCCAAATTCGGGTCTGACCAATCGCGCTGCTGGCCTTGTTCCGCATTGACAAGCCAGCTGTCTAGCCCGCTGTGCTAAACCACTCTCCCGACAGGTGAACGTTCGCACCCCTCCCTCCGGGGCCTCGTCCTGTCACACAGCACCGCACGCCCTCCGCTGACCCCGCCTCCGCACACTCGGCCAGCAACTGTGCAAGGCATTAACTTAGTATCGGAAAAACATGTGGACAGATGTGCACGTGACTGTTAATGTGGGTGTGAACGTGAGTGTCAATGAGTGTGTGCGTGCATGTGAGTGAGTGTGTGTGATTGAGTGTGTGAGTGTGAATGAGTGTGCAGTGAGTCTGTATGTGTGTGTGAGTGTGAATGGGTGAGTGTGAGCAAGTGTGTGTGAGTGTATTTGAGTGACAGTGTATGAATATATGAGAGTGTGTGAAAGTGTGTGCGTGCATGAGTGTGTGGGTGTGTGTGAAAAGGGGTGTGAGTGTGTGAATGAATGGGTCTGAAAATGAATGAATGAGTGTGCGACTAAATGAGTGTGTATGATTGTGAGTTTGTGAATGAATGAGCGGTGTGAATGGGTGAGTGTATGAATGAATGTATGGGTGTGTGTTATGAGAGAGTGTGTGAATGAGTGTGTGAATGGGTGAGTGTGTGACTGAATGTATGGGTGTGTGAATGAGTGAATGAGTGAGTGATTGTGTGAATGAATGAGTGTGTGAATGAGTGAGTGATTATGTGAATGAGTGAGTGTGTGAATGAATGTGTGGGTGTGTGAATGAGTGAGTGTGTGAATGAATGTGTGGGTGTGTGAATGAGTGAGTGTGAAAATGAATGAGTGACTGAATGAGTCAGTGTGTGAATGAGTGAGTGAATGACTGAATTAGTGTGTGAATGTGTGCGTTTGGAATTGTCAACGAGTGTGTGTGTGATGGCGTGAGCGTGAGAATGAGTGTGTGTGAATGAATGTATGGGCGTGAATGTATGGACTGATTGGATGAATGTGTGAATTAATGAATGAATGAATGAGTGTGAATGAGTGAGTGAGTGAATAAATGAGTGTGTGAATGATGAGTGTGTAAATGATGAGTATGTGAATGAATGATTGTGAGAAAGAATGAATGAGTGTGTGAATGAATGAGCGTGAGAATGAATGAGTGTGAATGAATGTATGTGAATGAATAGGTGTGTGAATGAATGAATGTGTATGAATGAATATGTTAATGAATGAGTGTGTGAATGAATGAAACTTTGAATGAATGGGTGAGTGAGTGAAAAACTGTGTGTGAATTGATGAGTGTTTGAATGAACGATTGAATGTGTTAATGAAATGAGTGAGTTCGAGTCTGAATGAATGAGTGTGTGTGAGTGAATGAGTGTGTGAGCGAAAAACTGTGTGTGAATTGATGAGTGTTTGAATGAACGATTGAATGTGTTAATGAAATGAGTGAGTTCGAGTCTGAATGAATGAGTGTGTGTGAGTGAATGAGTGTGTGAGCGAATGAGTGTGTGAGTGAATGAGTGTGAGTGAATGAGTGTGTGAGTGAATGAGCGTGTGAGTGAATGAGTGTGTGAATGAATGAGTGTGTGACTGAATGAGTGTGAATGAATTAGTGTGTGACTGAATGAGTGTGTGAATGAATGAATGAATCAGTGTGTGAATGCATGAGTGAGTGTGAATAAGTGAGTGTGTAAATGAGTGATGAGTGAACGAGTGAGTGTCAATGAATGAATGAGTGAGAGTGAGAATTGATGAATAAGTGTGTGAATGAATGAGTGAGTATGTGAATGGGTGAGTGCGAATGAATGTGTGAATGAATGTGTGTGAATGAATGAGTGTGTGCCTGAATGACTGTAAATGAATGAGTGTGTGAAAGAATGAGTGTGAATGAGTGAGTGTGTGTGAATGAATGAATGTGTGTAAATGAGTGGGTGTGAATGACTGAGTGAATGACTGAGTGAGTGTGTGAATGAGTGTGTGAATGAATGAGTGTGTGAATGACTGAGTGAATGACTGAGTGAGTGTGTGAATGAGTTGTGAATGAATTAGTGTGTGAATGAGTGAGTGCATGTGTGAATGAGTGAGTGTGTGTGAATGAGTGAGTGAGTGTGTGAATCAGAAAGTGTGCGAATGAATGAGTGAGTTTGTGAATGAATGAGTGAGTTTGTGAAAGAATGAGTGAGTGTGTGAATGAGTGAGTGTGCGAATGAATGAGTGAGTATGTGAATGAGTGAGTGAGTGTGTGAATAAATGTGTGAACGAGTGAGTGTGTGAATGAATGTGTGAATGAATCAGTGAGTCATGCAAGAATGAGTGTGTGAATGAGTGAGTGTGTGTGAATGAATGAATGTGTGTAAATGAGTGGGTGTGAATGAGTGGGTGTGAATGACTGAGTGAGTGTGTGAATGAGTGTGTGAATGAATGAATGAGTGTGTGCCTGAGTGTGTGCCTGAGTGTGAGAATGAATGCGTTTGTGAATGAAGTAGTGGTGAATGAGTGAGTGAGTGTGTGAATCAGTGAGTGAGTGTGTGAATGAATGGATGAGTGTGTGAATGAATGAATGAGTTTGTGATTGAATGAGTGTGTGAATGAATGAATGTGTGAATGTGTGAATGAATGAGTGTGAGAATGAATGAGAGGGTGTGTGAATCAGTGAGTGTGTGAATGAATGAGTGAGTTTGTGAAAGAATGAGTGAGTGTGTGAATGAGTGAGTGTGTGAATGAGTGAGTGTGCGAATGAGTGAGTGTGTGAATGAATGAGTTTGTGAGTGAGTGTGTGAATGAATGTGTGAACGAGTGAGTGTGTGAATGAATGAGTGTGTGAATGAATCAGTGAGTGAATGAGTGAGTGTGTGTGAATGCATGAATGTGTGTAAATGAGTTGGTGTGAATGTGTGAGTGAATGAGTGTGTGAATGAATGAATGAGTGTGTGCCTGAGTGTGTGAATGAATGCGTTTGTGAATGAATTAGTGTGTGAATGAGTGAGTATGTGTGTGAAAGAGTGAGTGAGTGTGTGAATGAATGAGTGAGTGTGTGAATGAATGAGTTTGTGAATGAATGAGTGAATGTGTGAATGAATGAGTGACTGTGAATGAATAAATGAGTGTGTGAATGAATGAGTTTGTGAATGAATGGGTGTGTGAATGAATGAGTGAGTGTGTGAAAGAATGAAACTGTGAATGAATGAGTGAGTGTGTGAATGAATGAGTGTGCGAATGAATGAGTGTGTCAATGAAAGAATGAGTGTGTGAATGAAAGAATGAATGTGTGAATGAATGAGTGAGTTTTTGAAAGAATAAGTGAGTGTGTGAATGAGTGAGTGTGTGAATGAGTGAGTGTGTGAATGAGTGAGTGTGTGAATGAGTGAGTGTGTGAATGAGTTTGTGAGTGAGTGTGTGAATGAATGTGTGAACGAGTGAGTGTGTGAATGAATGAGTGTGTGAATGAATCAGTGAGTGAATGAGTGAGTGTGTGTGAATGAATGAATGTGTGTAAATGAGTTGGTGTGAATGAGTGAGTGAATGAGTGTGTGAATGAATGAGTGTGTGAATGAATGAATGAGTGTGTGCCTGAGTGTGTGAATGAGTGAGTGTGTGTGTGAATGAGTGCGTGAGTGTGTGAATCAGTGAGTGAGTGTGTGAATGAATGAATGAGTGTGTGAATAAATGAGTGAGTTTGTGAATGAATGAGTTTGTGAATGAATGTGTGTGTGATTGAGTGAGTTATTGTGTGAATGAATGAGTTTGTGAATAAATGAGTGTGTGAATGAATGAGTGTGTGACTGAATGAGTGAGTGTATGAAAGAGTGAATGTGTGAAGGAATGTGTGTGACTGAATGAGTGTGAATGAATGAGGGTGTGAATGAATGAGTGTGTGACAGAATGAGTGAGTGTGTGAATGAATGAGCGATTGTATGAATAAGTGAGTTTGTGAATAAAGGAGTGATGGAGTGAATGAATGAGTTAAAATGAATGAGTGAGCGTGTGAATGAATGAGAGGTTGTGTGAATGAGTGAGTGTGAGAATGAATGAGAGGGTGTGTAATCAGTGAGTGTGTGAATGAGTGTGTGAATGAGTGAGTGTGTGAATGAGTGAGTGTGTGAATGAATGAATGTGTGAATGAATCAGTGAGTTTGTGAAAGAATGAGTGTGTGAATCAGTGAGTGTGTGTGAATGAATGAATGTGTGTGAATGAGTGGGTGTGAATGAGTGAATGTGTGAATGAATGAGTGAGCATGTGAATGAATGAGTGTGAATGAATGAGTGAGTGTGTGAATGAATGAGTGAGTGTGTGAATGAGTGAGTGTGTGCCTGAGTGTGTGAATGAATGGGTTTGTGAATGAATTAGTGTTTGAATGAGTGACTGAGTGTGTGAATGAGTGAATGCGTGTGTGAATGAGTGAGTTAGTGTGAGAATGAGTGAGTGTGTGAATGAGTGAGTATGTGAATGAATGAGTGAGCATGTGAATGAATGAGTGTGAATGAATGAGTGAGTGTGTGAATGAATGAGTGAGTGTGTGAATGAGTGTGTGAATGAGTGAGTGTGTGCCTGAGTGTGTGTGTGAATGAATTAGTGTTTGAATGAGTGACTGAGTGTGTGAATGAGTGAATGCGTGTGTGAATGAGTGAGTTAGTGTGAGAATGAGTGAGTGTGTGAATTAATGAGTGAGTGTGTGAATGAATGAATGAGATTGTGAATGAATAAGTATGTGAATAAATGAGTGAGTTTGCGAATGAATGAGTTTGTGAATGAATGAATGTGTGAATGAGTGAATGTGTGAATGAATGAGTGAGTGTGTGTGAATCAGTGAGTTACTGAAAGAATGAATGAGTGTGTGAATGAGTGAGTGTGTGAATGAATGAGTGAGCATGTGAATGAATGAGTGTGAATGAATGAGTGTGTTAATGAATGAGTGTGTGAATGAATAGTGTGTGAATGAGTGAGTGAGTGTGTGAATGGGTGAGTGAGTGTGTGAATGGGTGAGTGAGTGTGTGAATGGGTGAGTGCGTGTGAATGAATGAGTGAATGTGTGAATGAATCAGTGAGTTTGTGAAAGGGTGAGTGAGTGTGTGAATGAGTGAGTGTGTGAATGTATGAATGAATGAGTGAGTGTGTGAATGAATGAGTTTGTGAATGAATGAGTGAATGTGTGAATGAATGAGTGACTGAATGAATAAATGAGTGTGTGAATGAATGAGTTTGTGAATGAATGGGTGTGTGAATGAATGAGTGAGTGTGTGAATGAGTGAGTGTGTGAATGAAAAAATGAATGTGTGAATGAAAGAATGAATGTGTGAATGAATGAGTGAGTGTGTGAATGAATGAGTGAGTGTGTGAATGAATGAGTGTACGAATGAATGAGTGTGTCAATGAAAGAATGAACGTGGGAATGAATGGGTGTGTGAATGAAAGAATGAATGTGTGAATGAATGAGTGAGTGAGTGAATGAATGAGCGAGTGTGTGAATGAATGAGTGTGTGAATGAAAGAATGAATGTGTGAATGAATGAGTGAGTGTGTGAATGAATGAGTGAGTGTGTGAATGAATGAGTGTGTGAATGAATGAGTGTGTTAATGAATGAGTGTTTGAATGAATAGTGTGTGAATGAGTGAGTGAGTGTGTGAATGGGTGAGTGAGTGTGTGAATGGGTGAGTGAGTGTGTGAATGGGTGAGTGCGTGTGTGAGTTAGTGGGTGTGTGAATGAGTGTGTGCGTGTGTGAATGAGTGAGTGCATGTGTGAATGAGTGAGTGTGTGTGTGAATGAATGAGTGAGTGTGTGAATGAATGAGTGAATGTGTGAATGAATCAGTGAGTTTGTGAAAGAGTGAGTGAGTGTGTGAATGAATGAGTGAGTGTGTGAATGAATGAGTTTGTGAATGAATGAGTGAATGTGTGAATGAATGAGTGACTGTGAATGAATAAATGAGTGTGTGAATGAATGAGTTTGTGAATGAATGGGTGTGTGAATGAATGAGTGAGTGTGTGAAAGAATGAAACTGTGAATGAATGAGTGAGTGTGTGAATGAATGAGTGTGCGAATGAATGAGTGTGTCAATGAAAGAATGAGTGTGTGAATGAAAGAATGAATGTGTGAATGAATGAGTGAGTTTTTGAAAGAATAAGTGAGTGTGTGAATGAGTGAGTGTGTGAATGAGTGAGTGTGTGAATGAGTGAGTGTGCGAATGAGTGAGTGTGTGAATGAGTTTGTGAGTGAGTGTGTGAATGAATGTGTGAACGAGTGAGTGTGTGAATGAATGAGTGTGTGAATGAATCAGTGAGTGAATGAGTGAGTGTGTGTGAATGAATGAATGTGTGTAAATGTGTTGGTGTGAATGAGTGAGTGAATGAGTGTGTGAATGAATGAGTGTGTGAATGAATGAATGAGTGTGTGCCTGAGTGTGTGAATGAGTGAGTGTGTGTGTGAATGAGTGCGTGAGTGTGTGAATCAGTGAGTGAGTGTGTGAATGAATGAATGAGTGTGTGAATAAATGAGTGAGTTTGTGAATGAACGAGTTTGTGAATGAATGTGTGTGTGATTGAGTGAGTTATTGTGTGAATGAATGAGTTTGTGAATAAATGAGTGTGTGAATGAATGAGTGTGTGACTGAATGAGTGAGTGTATGAAAGAGTGAATGTGTGAAGGAATGTGTGTGACTGAATGAGTGTGAATGAATGAGGGTGTGAATGAATGAGTGTGTGACAGAATGAGTGAGTGTGTGAATGAATGAGCGATTGTATGAATAAGTGAGTTTGTGAATAAAGGAGTGATGGAGTGAATGAATGAGTTAAAATGAATGAGTGAGCGTGTGAATGAATGAGAGGGTGTGTGAATGAGTGAGTGTGAGAATGAATGAGAGGGTGTGTAATCAGTGAGTGTGTGAATGAGTGAGTGTGTGAATGAGTGAGTGTGTGAATGAGTGAGTGTGTGAATGAATGAATGTGTGAATGAATCAGTGAGTTTGTGAAAGAATGAGTGTGAATGAATGAGTGAGTGTGTGAATGAATGAGTGAGTGTGTGAATGAGTGTGTGAATGAGTGAGTGTGTGCCTGAGTGTGTGAATGAATGGGTTTGTGAATGAATTAGTGTTTGAATGAGTGACTGAGTGTGTGAATGAGTGAATGCGTGTGTGAATGAGTGAGTTAGTGTGAGAATGAGTGAGTGTGTGAATGAGTGAGTATGTGAATGAATGAGTGAGCATGTGAATGAATGAGTGTGAATGAATGAGTGAGTGTGTGAATGAATGAGTGAGTGTGTGAATGAGTGTGTGAATGAGTGAGTGTGTGCCTGAGTGTGTGAATGAATGAGTTTGTGAATGAATTAGTGTTTGAATGAGTGACTGAGTGTGTGAATGAGTGAATGCGTGTGTGAATGAGTGAGTTAGTGTGAGAATGAGTGAGTGTGTGAATTAATGAGTGAGTGTGTGAATGAATGAATGAGATTGTGAATGAATAAGTATGTGAATAAATGAGTGAGTTTGCGAATGAATGAGTTTGTGAATGAATGAATGTGTGAATGAGTGAATGTGTGAATGAATGAGTGAGTGTGTGTGAATCAGTGAGTTACTGAATGAGTGAGCATGTGAATGAATGAGTGTGAATGAATGAGTGAGTGTGTGAATGAATGAGTGTGTTAATGAATGAGTGTGTGAATGAATAGTGTGTGAATGAGTGAGTGAGTGTGTGAATGGGTGAGTGAGTGTGTGAATGGGTGAGTGCGTGTGTGAGTGAGTGGGTGTGTGAATGAGTGTGTGCGTGTGTGAATGAGTGTGTGCGTGTGTGAATGAGTGTGTGCGTGTGTGAATGAGTGAGTGTGTGTGTGAATGAGTGAGTGCGTGTGTGAATGAATGAGTGAGTGTGTGAATGAATGAGTGAATGTGTGAATGAATCAGTGAGTTTGTGAAAGGGTGAGTGAGTGTGTGAATGAGTGAGTGTGTGAATGTATGAATGAATGAGTGAGTGTGTGAATGAATGAGTTTGTGAATGAATGAGTGAATGTGTGAATGAATGAGTGACTGAATGAATAAATGAGTGTGTGAATGAATGAGTTTGTGAATGAATGGGTGTGTGAATGAATGAGTGAGTGAGTGAATGAGTGAGTGTGTGAATGAAAGAATGAATGTGTGAATGAAAGAATGAATGTGTGAATGAATGAGTGAGTGTGTGAATGAATGAGTGAGTGTGTGAATGAATGAGTGTACGAATGAATGAGTGTGTCAATGAAAGAATGAACGTGGGAATGAATGGGTGTGTGAATGAAAGAATGAATGTGTGAATGAATGAGTGAGTGAGTGAATGAATGAGCGAGTGTGTGAATGAATGAGTGTGTGAATGAAAGAATGAATGTGTGAATGAATGAGTGAGTGTGTGAATGAATGAGTGAGTGTGTGAATGAATGAGTGTGTGAATGAATCAGTGAGTGAATGAATCAGTGTGTGTGAATGAATGAATGTGTGTAAATGAGTTGGTGTGAATGAGTGAGTGAATGAGTGTGTGAATGAATGAGTGTGTGAATGAATGAATGAGTGTGTGCCTGAGTGTGTGAATGAATGCGTTTGTGAATGAATTAGTGTGTGAATGAGTGAGTGTGTGTGTGAATGAGTGCGTGAGTGTGTGAATTAGTGAGTGAGTGTGTGAATGAATGAATGAGTGTGTGAATAAATGAGTGAGTTTGTGAATGAATGTGTGTGTGATTGAGTGAGTTATTGTGTGAATGAATGAGTTTGTGAATAAATGAGTGTGTGAATGAATGAGTGTGTGACTGAATGAGTGAGAGTATGAAAGAGTGAATGTGTGAATTAATGTGTGTGACTGAATGAGTGTGAATGAATGAGGGTGTGAATGAATGAGTGGGTGACAGAATGAGTGAGTGTGTGAATGAATGAGCGATTATATGAATAAGTGAGTTTGTGAATAAAGGAGTGATGGAGTGAATGAATGAGTTAAAATGAATGAGTGAGGGTGTGAAAGAATGAGTGAGTGTGTGAATGAGTGTGTGTGTGTGTGTGAACTAGTGACTTACTGAAAGAATGAATGAGTGTGTGAATGAGTGAGTGTGTGAATGAATGAGTGAGTGTATGAATGAATGACTGAGTCTGTGAATGAATGAGTTTGTGAATGAATGAGTGAATGTGTAAATGAATGAGTGACTGTGTGATTGAATAAATGAGTGTGTGAATGAATGAGTTTGTGAATGAATGAGTGACTGTGTGAATGAATAATTAGTGTGTGAATGAATGAGTTTGTGAATGAATGGGTGTGTGAATGAATGAGTTAGTTTGTGAAAGAATGAGTGAGTGTGTGAATGAGTGAGTGTGTGAATGAGTGAGTGTGTGAATGAGTGAGTGTGCGAATGAGTGTGTGAATGAATGAGTTTGTGAGTGAGTGTGTGAATGAATGTGTGAACGAGTGAGTGTGTGAATGAATGAGTGTGTGAATGAATCAGTGAGTGAATGAGTGAGTGTGTGTGAATGAATGAATGTGTGTAAATGAGTTGGTGTGAATGAGTGAGTGAATGAGTGTGTGAATGAATGAGTGTGTGAATGAATGAATGAGTGTGTGCCTGAGTGTGTGAATGAATGCGTTTGTGAATGAATTAGTGTGTGAATGAGTGAGTGTGTGTGTGAATGAGTGCGTGAGTGTGTGAATTAGTGAGTGAGTGTGTGAATGAATGAATGAGTGTGTGAATAAATGAGTGAGTTTGTGAATGAATGTGTGTGTGATTGAGTGAGTTATTGTGTGAATGAATGAGTTTGTGAATAAATGAGTGTGTGAATGAATGAGTGTGTGACTGAATGAGTGGGTGTATGAAAGAGTGAATGTGTGAATTAATGTGTGTGACTGAATGAGTGTGAATGAATGAGGGTGTGAATGAATGAGTGGGTGACAGAATGAGTGAGTATGTGAATGAATGAGCGATTATATGAATAAGTGAGTTTGTGAATAAAGGAGTGATGGAGTGAATGAATGAGTTAAAATGAATGAGTGAGCGTGTGAATGAATGAGAGGGTGTGTGAATGAGTGAGTGTGAGAATGAATGAGAGGGTGTGTAATCAGTGAGTGTGTGAATGAGTGAGTGTGTGAATGAATGAATGTGTGAATTAATCAGTGAGTTTGTGAAAGAATGAGTGTGTGAATGAGTGAGTGTGTGTGAATGAATGAATGTGTGTGAATGAGTGGGTGTGAATGAGTGAATGTGTGAATGAATGAGTGTGTGTGAATCAGTGAGTTACTGAAAGAATGAATGAGTGTGTGAATGAGTGAGTGTGTGAATGAATGAGTGAGCATGTGAATGAGTGAGTGTGTGAATGAATGAGTGAGTGTGTGAATGAATGAGTGAGTGTGTGAATGAGTGTGTGAATGAGTGAGTGTGTGCCTGAGTGTGTGAATGAATGAGTTTGTGAATGAATTAGTGTGTGAATGAGTGACTGAGTGTGTGAATGAGTGAATGCGTGTGTGAATGAGTGAGTCAGTGTGAGAATGAGTGAGTGTGTGAATTAATGAGTGAGTGTGTGAATTAATGAGTTTGTGAATGAATGAGTGAATGTGTAAATGAATGAGTGACTGTGTGAATGAATAAATGAGTGTGTGAATGAATGAGTTTGTGAATGAATGAGTGACTGTGTGAATGAATAAATGAGTGTGTGAATGAATGAGTTTGTGAATGAATGGGTGTGTGAATGAATGAGTGAGTGTGTGAAAGAATGAGTGAGTGTGTGAATGAGTGAGTGTGTGAATGAGTGAGTGTGCGAATGAGTGAGTGTGTGAATGAATGAGTTTGTGAGTGAGTGTGTGAATGAATGTGTGAACGAGTGAGTGTGTGAATGAATGAGTGTGTGAATGAATCAGTGAGTGAATGAGTGAGTGTGTGTGAATGAATGAATGTGTGTAAATGAGTTGGTGTGAATGAGTGAGTGAATGAGTGTGTGAATGAATGAGTGTGTGAATGAATGAATGAGTGTGTGCCTGAGTGTGTGAATGAATGCGTTTGTGAATGAATTAGTGTGTGAATGAGTGAGTGTGTGTGTGAATGAGTGCGTGAGTGTGTGAATTAGTGAGTGAGTGTGTGAATGAATGAATGAGTGTGTGAATAAATGAGTGAGTTTGTGAATGAATGTGTGTGTGATTGAGTGAGTTATTGTGTGAAAGAATGAGTTTGTGAAAAAATGAGTGTGTGAATGAATGAGTGTGTGACTGAATGAGTGAGTGTATGGAAGAGTGAATGTGTGAATTAATGTGTGTGACTGAATGAGTGTGAATGAATGAGGGTGTGAATGAATGAGTGGGTGACAGAATGAGTGAGTGTGTGAATGAATGAGCGATTATATGAATAAGTGAGTTTGTGAATAAAGGAGTGATGGAGTGAATGAATGAGTTAAAATGAATGAGTGAGCGTGTGAAAGAATGAGTGAGTGTGTGAATGAGTGTGTGTGTGTGTGTGTGAACTAGTGAGTTACTGAAAGAATGAATGAGTGTGTGAATGAGTGAGTTTGTGAATGAATGGGTGTGTGAATGAATGAGTGAGTTTGTGAAAGAATGAGTGAGTGTGTGAATAAGTGAGTGTGTGAATGAGTGAGTGTGCGAATGAATGAGTGTGTGAATGAATGAGTTTGTGAGTGAGTGTGTGAATGAATGTGTGAACGAGTGAGTGTGTGAATGAATGAGTGTGTGAATGAATCAGTGAGTGAATGAGTGAGTGTGTGTGAATGAATGAATGTGTGTAAATGAGTTGGTGTGAATGAGTGAGTGAATGAGTGTGTGACTGAATGAGTGAGTGTGTGAATGAGTGAGTGTGTGACTGAATGAGTGAGTGTGTGACAGAATGAGTGAGTGTGTGAATGAATGAGTGAGTGTGTGACTGAATGAGTGAGTGTGTGACTGAATGAATGAGTGTGTGAATGAATGAGTGAGTGTGTGAATGAATGAGTGAGTGTGTGACTGAATGAGTGAGTGTGTGACTGAATGAATGAGTGTGTGAATGAATGAGTGAGTGTGTGACTGAATGAGTGAGTGTGTGACTGAATGAGTGAGTGTGTGACTGAATGAGTGAGTGTGTGACTGAATGAGTGAGTGTGTGACCTAATGAGTGAGTGTGTGACCGAATGAGTGAGTGTCTGAAAGAATAAGCGAGTGTGTGAATGAATGAGTGAGTGTGTGACTGAATGAGTGAGTGTGCGAATGAATGAGTGAGTGTGTGAATGAATGAGTGAGTGTGTGAATGAATGAGTGTGTGAGTGAGTGTGTGACTGAATGAGTGAGTGTGTGACTGAATGAGTGCGTGTGTGACTGAATGAGTGAGTGTGTGACCTAATGAGTGAGTGTGTGACTGAATGAGTGAATGTCTGAATGAATAAGCGAGTGTGTGAATGAATGAGTTAAAATGAATGAGTGAGCGTGTGAAAGAATGAGTGAGTGTGTGAATGAGTGTGTGTGTGTGTGTGTGAACTAGTGAGTTACTGAAAGAATGAATGAGTGTGTGAATGAGTGAGTTTGTGAATGAATGGGTGTGTGAATGAATGAGTGAGTTTGTGAAAGAATGAGTGAGTGTGTGAATAAGTGAGTGTGTGAATGAGTGAGTGTGCGAATGAATGAGTGTGTGAATGAATGAGTTTGTGAGTGAGTGTGTGAATGAATGTGTGAACGAGTGAGTGTGTGAATGAATGAGTGTGTGAATGAATCAGTGAGTGAATGAGTGAGTGTGTGTGAATGAATGAATGTGTGTAAATGAGTTGGTGTGAATGAGTGAGTGAATGAGTGTGTGACTGAATGAGTGAGTGTGTGAATGAGTGAGTGTGTGACTGAATGAGTGAGTGTGTGACAGAATGAGTGAGTGTGTGAATGAATGAGTGAGTGTGTGACTGAATGAGTGAGTGTGTGACTGAATGAATGAGTGTGTGAATGAATGAGTGAGTGTGTGAATGAATGAGTGAGTGTGTGACTGAATGAGTGAGTGTGTGACTGAATGAATGAGTGTGTGAATGAATGAGTGAGTGTGTGACTGAATGAGTGAGTGTGTGACTGAATGAGTGAGTGTGTGACTGAATGAGTGAGTGTGTGACTGAATGAGTGAGTGTGTGACCTAATGAGTGAGTGTGTGACCGAATGAGTGAGTGTCTGAAAGAATAAGCGAGTGTGTGAATGAATGAGTGAGTGTGTGACTGAATGAGTGAGTGTGCGAATGAATGAGTGAGTGTGTGAATGAATGAGTGAGTGTGTGAATGAATGAGTGTGTGAGTGAGTGTGTGACTGAATGAGTGAGTGTGTGACTGAATGAGTGCGTGTGTGACTGAATGAGTGAGTGTGTGACCTAATGAGTGAGTGTGTGACTGAATGAGTGAATGTCTGAATGAATAAGCGAGTGTGTGAATGAATGAGTGAATGTGTGAATGAATGAGTGAGTGTGTGAATGAATGAGTGAATGTGTGAATGAATGAGTGAGTGTCTGAATGAATAAGCGAGTGTGTGAATGAATGAGTGAAAGTGTGAATGAATGAGTGAGTGTGTGAATGAATGAGTGAGTGTGTGAATGAATGAGTGAGTGTGTGAATGAATGAGTGAGTGTGTGAATGAGTGAGTGAGTGTGTGAATGAATGAGAGTGTGAATGAATGAGTGTGTGAATTAGTGAGTGTGTGAATGAGTGAATGAGTGAGTGTGTGAATGAATGAGTAAGTGTGTGAATGAATGAGTGAGCGTGTGAATGAATGAGTGAATGTGTGAATGAATGAGTGAATGTGTGAATGAATGAGTGAGTGTGTGAATGAATGAGTGAGCGTGTGAATGAATGAGTGAATGTGTGAATGAATGAGTGAGTGTGTGAATGAATGAGTCAGTGTGTGCATGAGTGTGTGAATGAATGAGTCAGTGTGTGCATGAGTGTGTGTGAATGAGTGAGTGTGTGAATGAGTGAGTGTGTGAATGAGTGAGTGAGTGTGTGAATGAATGAGTGAATGCGTGAATGAATGCGTGAGTGTGTGAATGAATGAGGGAGTGTGTGAATGAATGAGGGAGTGTGTGAATGAATGAGGGAGTGTGTGAAGGAATGAGTGACTGTGTGAATGAATGAGTGACTGTGTGAATGAATGAGTGTGTGAATGAGTGAGTGAGTGAATGAATGAGTGAGTGTGTGAATGAATGAGAGTCTGTGTGAATGAATGAGTGTGTGAATGAATTAGTGTGTGAGTGAGTGAGTGTATGAATGAGTGAATGCGTGTGTGAAGGAGAAAGTGAGTGTGTGAATGAATGAGTGAGTGTGTGAATGAATCAGTGAGTTTGTGAATGATTGAGTGAGCGTGTGAATGAATGAGTTTGTGAATGAGTGAGTGAGTGTGTGAATGAAATGTGTGGATGAGTGAGTGTGAATGAATGTGTGTGAATGAATCAGTGAGATTGTGAAAGAATGAGCGTGTGAAAGGATGATTGTGTGCGAATGAATGAATGTGTGTGAATGAGTGGGTGTGAATGAGTGAGTGTGTGAGTGAGTGTGTGAATGAGTGTGTGAATGAATAAGTGAGTGTGTGAATGAGTGAGTTACTGAAAGAATAAGTGAGTGTGTGAATGAGTGAGTGTGAATGAGTGAGTGTGTGAATGAATGAGTGAGTGTGTGAATGAATGAGTGTGAGAATGAATGACTGATTGTGTGAATGAATGAGTTTGTGAATGAGTGACTGTGAGTGAGTGAGTGAGTGTGTGAATGAATGAGTGAGTGTGTGAATGAGTGAGTGTGTGAATGAGTGTGTGTGTGAATGAATGAGTGAGTGTGTGAATGAGTGAGTGAGTGTGTTAATGAGTGTGTGAATGAATAAGTGAGTGTCTGCATGGGTGTGTGAATGAATGAGATTGTGAATAAATGAGTATGTGAATGAATAAATGAGTCAGTGAATGAGTGAGTTACTGAAAGAATGAGTGAGTGTGTGAATGAATGAGTGAGTGTGTGAATGAATGACTGATTGTGTGAATGAATGAGTTTGTGAATGAGTGACTGTGAGTGAGTGAGTGAGTGTGTGAGTGAATGAGTGAGTGTGTGAATGAGTGAGTGAGTGTGTGAATGAATGAGTGTGTGAATGAATGAGTGTGTGAATGATGAGTGGGCGTGTGAATGAGTGAGTGTGCGAATGAATGAGTGTGTCAATGAAAGAATGAAAGTGTGAATGAATGAGTGTGTGAATGAAAGAATGAATGTGTGAATGAATGAGTGAGTGTGTGAATGAATAAATGAGTGTGTGAATAAATGGGTTTGTGAATGAATGGGCGTGTGAATAAATGAGTGAGTGTGTGAATGAGTGAGTGTGTGAATGAAAGAATGAATGTGTGAATGAAAGAATGAATGTGTGAATGAATGAGTGAGTGTGTGAATGAATGAGTGTGCGAATGAATGAGTGTGTCAATGAAAGAATGAACGTGGGAATGAATGGGTGTGTGAATGAAAGAATGAATGTGTGAATGAATGAGTGAGTGAGTGAATGAATGAGTGAGTGTGTGAATGAATGAGTGTGTGAATGAAAGAATGAATGGGTGAATGAATGAGTGAGAGTGTGAATGAATGAGTGAGTGTGTGAATGAATGAGTGTGCGAATGAATGAGTGTGTCAATGAAAGAATGAGTGTGTGAATGAAAGAATGATGTGTGAATGAATGAGTGAGTGTGTGAATGAATGAGTGAGTGTGTGAATGAATGAGTGTGTGAATGAAAGAATGAATGTGTGAATGAATGAGTGACTGTGTGAATGAATGAGTAAGTTTGTGAAAGAATGAGTGAGTGTGTTAAGGAGTGAGTTTGTGAATAAACGCATGAGTGAGTGAGTGAGCGAGTGTGAATTAATGAGTGAGTGAGTGAATGAATCCGTGAGTTTGTGAAAGAATGAGTGAGTGTGCGAATGAGTGTGTGTGTGTGTGTGAACTAGTGAGTTACTGAAAGAATGAATGAGTGTGTGAATGAGTGAGTGTGTGAATGAATGAGTGAGTGTATGAATGAATGAGTGAGTGTATGAATGAATGACTGAGTCTGTGAATGAATGAGTTTGTGAATGAATGAGTGAATGTGTAAATGAATGAGTGACTGTGTGAATGAATAAATGAGTGTGTGAATGAATGAGTTTGTGAATGAATGAGTGACTGTGTGAATGAATAAATGAGTGTGTGAATGAATGAGTTTGTGAATGAATGGGTGTGTGAATGAATGAGTGAGTGTGTGAATGAGTGAGTGTGTGACTGAATGAGTGAGTGTGTGACAGAATGAGTGAGTGTGTGAATGAATGAGTGAGTGTGTGACTGAATGAGTGAGTGTGTGACTGAATGAATGAGTGTGTGAATGAATGAGTGAGTGTGTGAATGAATGAGTGAGTGTGTGACTGAATGAGTGAGTGTGTGACTGAATGAATGAGTGTGTGAATGAATGAGTGAGTGTGTGACTGAATGAGTGAGTGTGTGACTGAATGAATGAGTGTGTGACTGAATGAGTGAGTGTGTGACTGAATGAGTGAGTGTGTGACCTAATGAGTGAGTGTGTGACCGAATGAGTGAGTGTCTGAATGAATAAGCGAGTGTGTGAATGAATGAGTGAGTGTGTGACTGAATGAGTGAGTGTGTGAATGAATGAGTGAGTGTGTGAATGAATGAGTGAGTGTGTGAATGTGTGAGTGTGTGAATGAGTGAGTGTGTGACTGAATGAGTGAGTGTGTGACTGAATGAGTGCGTGTGTGACTGAATGAGTGAGTGTGTGACCTAATGAGTGAGTGTGTGACTGAATGAGTGAATGTCTGAATGAATAAGCGATTGTGTGAATGAATGAGTGAATGTGTGAATGAATGAGTGAGTGTGTGAATGAATGAGTGAATGTGTGAATGAATGAGTGAGTGTCTGGATGAATAAGCGAGTGTGTGAATGAATGAGTGAATGTGTGAATGAATGAGTGAGTGTGTGAATGAATGAGTGAGTGTGTGAATGAATGAGTGAGTGTGTGAATGAGTGAGTGAGTGTGTGAATGAATGAGTGTGTGAATGAATGAGTGTGTGAATTAGTGAGTGTGTGAATGAGTGAATGAGTGAGTGTGTGAATGAATGAGTAAGTGTGTGAATGAATGAGTGAGCGTGTGAATGAATGAGTGAATGTGTGAATGAATGAGTGAATGTGTGAATGAATGAGTGAGTGTGTGAATGAATGAGTGAGCGTGTGAATGAATGAGTGAATGTGTGAATGAATGAGTGAGTGTGTGAATGAATGAGTCAGTGTGTGCATGAGTGTGTGTGAATGAGTGAGTGTGTGAATGAGTGAGTGTGTGAATGAGTGAGTGTGTGAATGAGTGAGTGTGTGAATGAGTGAGTGAGTGTGTGAATGAATGAGTGAATGCGTGAATGAATGAGTGAGTGTGTGAATGAATGAGGGAGTGTGTGAATGAATGAGGGAGTGTGTGAATGAATGAGGGAGTGTGTGAAGGAATGAGTGACTGTGTGAATGAATGAGTGACTGTGTGAATGAATGAGTGTGTGAATGAGTGAGTGAGTGAATGAATGAGTGAGTGTGTGAATGAATGAGAGACTGTGTGAATGAATGAGTGTGTGAATGAATTAGTGTGTGAGTGAGTGAGTGTATGAATGAGTGAATGCGTGTGTGAAGGAGAAAGTGAGTGTGTGAATGAATGAGTGAGTGTGTGAATGAATCAGTGAGTTTGTGAATGATTGAGTGAGCGTGTGAATGAATGAGTTTGTGAATGAGTGAGTGAGTGTGTGAATGAAATGTGTGGATGAGTGAGTGTGAATGAATGTGTGTGAATGAATCACTGAGATTGTGAAAGAATGAGCGTGTGAAAAGATGATTGTGTGCGAATGAATGAATGTGTGTGAATGAGTGGGTGTGAATGAGTGAGTGTGTGAATGAGTGAGTGAGTGTGTGAATGAGTGTGTGAATGAATAAGTGAGTGTGTGAATGAGTGAGTTACTGAAAGAATAAGTGAGTGTGTGAATGAGTGAGTGTGTGAATGAGTGAGTGTGTGAATGAATGAGTGAGTGTGTGAATGAATGAGTGTGAGAATGAATGACTGATTGTGTGAATGAATGAGTTTGTGAATGAGTGACTGTGAGTGAGTGAGTGAGTGTGTGAATGAATGAGTGAGTGTGTGAATGAATGAGTGAGTGTGTGAATGAGTGTGTGTGTGAATGAATGAGTGAGTGTGTGAATGCATGAGTGAGTGTGTTAATGAGTGTGTGAATGAATAAGTGAGTGTCTGCATGGGTGTGTGAATGAATGAGATTGTGAATAAATGAGTATGTGAATGAATAAATGAGTGTGTGAATGAGTGAGTTACTGAAAGAATGAGTGAGTGTGTGAATGAATGAGTGAGTGTGTGAATGAATGACTGATTGTGTGAATGAATGAGTGAGTGTGTGACTGAATGAGTGAGTGTGTGACTGAATGAATGAGTGTGTGACTGAATGAGTGAGTGTGTGACTGAATGAGTGAGTGTGTGAATGAATGAGTGAGTGTGTGACTGAATGAGTGAGTGTGTGACTGAATGAATGAGTGTGTGAATGAATGAGTGAGTGTGTGACTGAATGAGTGAGTGTGTGACTGAATGAATGAGTGTGTGACTGAATGAGTGAGTGTGTGACTGAATGAGTGAGTGTGTGACCTAATGAGTGAGTGTGTGACCGAATGAGTGAGTGTCTGAATGAATAAGCGAGTGTGTGAATGAATGAGTGAGTGTGTGACTGAATGAGTGAGTGTGTGAATGAATGAGTGAGTGTGTGAATGAATGAGTGAGTGTGTGAATGTGTGAGTGTGTGAATGAGTGAGTGTGTGACTGAATGAGTGAGTGTGTGACTGAATGAGTGCGTGTGTGACTGAATGAGTGAGTGTGTGACCTAATGAGTGAGTGTGTGACTGAATGAGTGAATGTCTGAATGAATAAGCGATTGTGTGAATGAATGAGTGAATGTGTGAATGAATGAGTGAGTGTGTGAATGAATGAGTGAATGTGTGAATGAATGAGTGAGTGTCTGGATGAATAAGCGAGTGTGTGAATGAATGAGTGAATGTGTGAATGAATGAGTGAGTGTGTGAATGAATGAGTGAGTGTGTGAATGAATGAGTGAGTGTGTGAATGAGTGAGTGAGTGTGTGAATGAATGAGTGTGTGAATGAATGAGTGTGTGAATTAGTGAGTGTGTGAATGAGTGAATGAGTGAGTGTGTGAATGAATGAGTAAGTGTGTGAATGAATGAGTGAGCGTGTGAATGAATGAGTGAATGTGTGAATGAATGAGTGAATGTGTGAATGAATGAGTGAGTGTGTGAATGAATGAGTGAGCGTGTGAATGAATGAGTGAATGTGTGAATGAATGAGTGAGTGTGTGAATGAATGAGTCAGTGTGTGCATGAGTGTGTGTGAATGAGTGAGTGTGTGAATGAGTGAGTGTGTGAATGAGTGAGTGTGTGAATGAGTGAGTGTGTGAATGAGTGAGTGAGTGTGTGAATGAATGAGTGAATGCGTGAATGAATGAGTGAGTGTGTGAATGAATGAGGGAGTGTGTGAATGAATGAGGGAGTGTGTGAATGAATGAGGGAGTGTGTGAAGGAATGAGTGACTGTGTGAATGAATGAGTGACTGTGTGAATGAATGAGTGTGTGAATGAGTGAGTGAGTGAATGAATGAGTGAGTGTGTGAATGAATGAGAGACTGTGTGAATGAATGAGTGTGTGAATGAATTAGTGTGTGAGTGAGTGAGTGTATGAATGAGTGAATGCGTGTGTGAAGGAGAAAGTGAGTGTGTGAATGAATGAGTGAGTGTGTGAATGAATCAGTGAGTTTGTGAATGATTGAGTGAGCGTGTGAATGAATGAGTTTGTGAATGAGTGAGTGAGTGTGTGAATGAAATGTGTGGATGAGTGAGTGTGAATGAATGTGTGTGAATGAATCACTGAGATTGTGAAAGAATGAGCGTGTGAAAAGATGATTGTGTGCGAATGAATGAATGTGTGTGAATGAGTGGGTGTGAATGAGTGAGTGTGTGAATGAGTGAGTGAGTGTGTGAATGAGTGTGTGAATGAATAAGTGAGTGTGTGAATGAGTGAGTTACTGAAAGAATAAGTGAGTGTGTGAATGAGTGAGTGTGTGAATGAGTGAGTGTGTGAATGAATGAGTGAGTGTGTGAATGAATGAGTGTGAGAATGAATGACTGATTGTGTGAATGAATGAGTTTGTGAATGAGTGACTGTGAGTGAGTGAGTGAGTGTGTGAATGAATGAGTGAGTGTGTGAATGAATGAGTGAGTGTGTGAATGAGTGTGTGTGTGAATGAATGAGTGAGTGTGTGAATGCATGAGTGAGTGTGTTAATGAGTGTGTGAATGAATAAGTGAGTGTCTGCATGGGTGTGTGAATGAATGAGATTGTGAATAAATGAGTATGTGAATGAATAAATGAGTGTGTGAATGAGTGAGTTACTGAAAGAATGAGTGAGTGTGTGAATGAATGAGTGAGTGTGTGAATGAATGACTGATTGTGTGAATGAATGAGTTTGTGAATGAGTGACTGTGAGTGAGTGAGTGAGTGTGTGAGTGAATGAGTGAGTGTGTGAATGAGAGAGTGAGTGTGTGAATGAATGAGTGTGTGAATGAATGAGTGGGTGTGTGAATGAGTGAGTGTGCGAATGAATGAGTGTGTCAATGAAAGAATGAAAGTGTGAATGAATGAGTGTGTGAATGAAAGAATGAATGTGTGAATGAATGAGTGAGTGTATGAATGAATGAGTGTGTGAATGAAAGAATGAATGTGTGAATGAATGAGTAAGTTTGTGAAAGAATGAGTGAGTGTGTTAATGAGTGAGTTTGTGAATGAACGCATGAGTATGTGAGTGAGTGAGCGAGTGTGAATTAATGAGTGAGTGAGTGAATGAATCCGTGAGTTTGTGAAAGAATGAGTGAGTGTGTGAATGAGTGAGTGAATGAATGTGTGTGTGTGTGTGAACTAGTGAGTTACTGAAAGAATGAATGAGTGTGTGAATGAGTGAGTGTGTGAATGAATGAGTGAGTGTGTGAATGAATGAGTGAGTGTATGAATGAATGAGTGAGTGTGTGAATGAATGAGTTTGTGAATGAATGAGTGAATGTGTGAATGAATGAGTGACTGTGACTGAAAGAGTGAGTGTGTGAATGAATGATTTTGGAAATGAATGAGTGAGTGTGTGAATGAGTGTGTGTCTGTGAATGAGCGAGTTACTGAAAAAATAAATGAGTGTGTGAATGTGTGAGTGTGAATGAATGAGTGTGTGTGTGTGAATGAGTGAGTTACTGAAAAAATGAATGAGTGTGTGAATGAGTGAGTGTGTGACTGAATGAGTGAGTGTGTGACTGAATGAGTGAGTGTGTGAGTGAGTGAGTGAGTGTGTGAATGAATGAGTGAATGTGTGAAAGAATAAGTGAGTGTGTGAATGAATGAGTGTGTGAATGAGTGAGTGGGTGAGTGAATGAGTAAGTGTGTGAATGAATGAGTGAGCGTGTGAATGAATGAGTGAGCGTGTGAATGAATGAGTGAATGCGTGAATGAATGAGTGAGTGTGTGAATGAATGAGGGAGTGTGTGAATGAATGAGTGAGTGTGTGAATGAATGAGTGAGTGAGTGAATGAATGAGTGAGTTTGTGAAAGAGTGAGTGAGTGTGTGAATGAGTGAGCGTGTGAATGAATGAGTGAGTGTGTGACTGAATGAGTGAGTGTGTGACTGAATGAGTGAGTGTGTGACTGAATGAGTGAGTGTGTGAGTGAGTGAGTGTGTGAATGAATGAGTGAAAGTGTGAAAGAATAAGTGAGTGTGTGAATGAATGAGTGTGTGAATGAGTGAGTGTGTGAGTGAATGAGTAAGTGTGTGAATGAACGAGTGAGCGTGTGAATGAATGAGTGAGCGTGTGAATGAATGAGTGAATGCGTGAATGAATGAGTGAGTGTGTGAATGAATGAGGGAGTGTGTGAATGAATGAGTGAGTGTGTGAATGAATGAGTGAGTGAGTGAATGAATCAGTGAGTGTGTGAATGAATGAGAGACTGTGTGAATGAATGAGTGTGTGAATGAATTAGTGTGTGAGTGAGTGAGTGAGTGTATGAATGAGTGAATGCGTGTGTGAATGATTGAGTGAGCGTGTGAATGAATGAGTTTGTGAATGAGTGAGTGAGTGTGTGAATGAAATGTGTGGATGAGTGAGTGTGAATGAGTGAGTGTGTGAATGAGTGAGTGAGTGTGTGAATGAGTGTGTGAATGAATAAGTGAGTGTGTGCATGGGTGTGTGAATGAATGAGTTTCTGAATGAATGAGTGTTTGAATGAATGAGTGTGTGAATGAGTGAGTGTGTGAATGAGTGAGTGCGTGTGTGAATGAATAAGTGACTGTGTGAATGAATGAGTGAGCGTGTGAATGAATCAGTGAGTGTGTGAATGAATGAGTGAGTGTGTGAATGAATGAGTGAGTGTGTGAGTGAATGAATGAGTGTGTGAATGAGTGAGTGAGTGTGTGAATGAGTGTGTGTGTGAATGAATGAGTGTGTGTGCGAATGAGTGAGTGAGTGTGTGAATGAGTGTGTGAATGAATAAGTGAGTGTGTGCATGGATGTGTGAATGAATGAGATTGTGAATAAATGAGTATGTGGATGAATAAATGAGTGTGTGAATGAGTGAGTTACTGAAAGAATGAGTGAGTGTGTGAATGAGTGAGTGTGTGAATGAGTGAGTGAGTGTATGAATGAATGACTGATTGTGTGAATGAATGAGTTTGTGAATGAGTGACTGTGAGTGAGTGAGTGAGTGAGTGTGTGAGTGAATGAGTGAGTGTGTGAATGAGTGAGTGAGTGTGTGAATGAATGAGTGAGTGTATGAATGAATGAGTGAGTGTGTGACTGAATGAGTGAGTGTGTGACTGAATGAGTGAGTGTGTGACTGAATGATTGAGTGTGTGAATGAATGAGTGAGTGTATGAATGAATGAGTGAGTGTGTGACTGAATGAGTGAGTGTGTGACTGAATGAGTGAGTGTGTGAGAGAGTGAGTGAGTGTGTGAATGAATGAGTGAATGTGTGAAAGAATAAGTGAGTGTGTGAATGAATGAGTGTGTGAATGAGTGAGTGGGTGAGTGAATGAGTAAGTGTGTGAATGAACGAGTGAGCGTGTGAATGAATGAGTGAGCGTGTGAATGAATGAGTGAATGCGTGAATGAATGAGTGAGTGTGTGAATGAATGAGGGAGTGTGTGAATGAATGAGTGAGTGTGTGAATGAATGAGTGAGTGAGTGAATGAATGAGTGAGTTTGTGAAAGAGTGAGTGAGTGTGTGAATGAGTGTGTGAATGAATGAGTGAGTGTGTGACTGAATGAGTGAGAGTGTGACTGGATGAGTGAGTGTGTGACTGAATGAGTGAGTGTGTGACTGAATGAGTGAGTGTGTGAGTGAGTGAGTGAGTGTGTGAATGAATGAGTGAATGTGTGAAAGAATAAGTGAGTGTGTGAATGAATGAGTGTGTGAATGAGTGAGTGTGTGAGTGAATGTTTAAGTGTGTGAATGAACGAGTGAGCGTGTGAATGAATGAGTGAGCGTGTGAATGAATGAGTGAATGCGTGAATGAATGAGTGAGTGTGTGAATGAATGAGGGAGTGTGTGAATGAATGAGTGAGTGTGTGAATGAATGAGTGAGTGAGTGAATGAATGAGTGAGTGTGTGAATGAATGAGAGACTGTGTGAATGAATGAGTGTGTGAATGAATTAGTGTGTGAGTGAGTGAGTGAGTATATGAATGAGTGAATGCGTGTGTGAATGATTGAGTGATCGTGTGAATGAATGAGTTTGTGAATGAGTGAGTGAGTGTGTGAATGAAATGTGTGGATGAGTGAGTGTGAATGAGTGAGTGTGTGAATGAGTGAGTGAGTGTGTGAATGAGTGTGAATGAATAAGTGAGTGTGTGCATGGGTGTGTGAATGAATGAGTTTCTGAATGAATGAGTGTTTGAATGAATGAGTGTGTGAATGAGTGAGTGTGTGAATGAGTGAGTGCGTGTGTGAATGAATAAGTGACTGTGTGAATGAATGAGTGAGCGTGTGAATGAATGAGTGAGCGTGTGAATGAATGAGTGAGTGTGTGAATGAATGAGTGAGTGTGTGAATGAATGAGTGAGTGTGTGAGTGAATGAATGAGTGAGTGTGTGAATGAGTGAGTGAGTGTGTGAATGAGTGTGTGTGTGAATGAATGAGTGAGTGTGTGAATGAGTGAGTGAGTGTGTGAATGAGTGTGTGAATGAATAAGTGAGTGTGTGCGTGGGTGTGTGAATGAATGAGATTGTGAATAAATGAGTATATGAATGAATAAATGAGTGTGTGAATGAGTGAGTTACTGAAAGAATGAGTGAGTGTGTGAATGAGTGAGTGAGTGTATGAATGAATGACTGATTGTGTGAATGAATGAGTTTGTGAATGAGTGACTGTGAGTGAGTGAGTGAGTGTGTGAGTGAATGAGTGAGTGTGTGAATGAGTGAGTGAGTGTGTGAATGAATGAGTGAGTGTGTGAATGAATGAGTCGGTGTGTGAATGAGTGAGTGTGCGAATGAATGAGTGTGTCAATGAAAGAATGAAAGTGTGAATGAATGAGTGTGTGAATGAAAGAATGAATGTGTGAATGAATGAGTGAGTGTGTGAATGAATGAGTGTGTGAATGAAAGAATGAATGTGTGAATGAATGAGTGACTGTGTGAATGAATGAGTAAGTTTGTGAAAGAATGAGTGAGTGTGTTAATGAGTGAGTTTGTGAATGAACGCATGAGTATGTGAGTGAGTGAGCGAGTGTGAATTAATCAGTGAGTGAGTGAATGAGTGAGTGAATGAATGTGTGTGTGTGTGTGTGTGAACTAGTGAGTTACTGAAAGAATGAATGAGTGTGTGAATGAGTGAGTGTGTGAATGAATGAGGGAGTCTGTGAATGAATGAGTGAGTGTGTGAATGAGTGAATGCGTGTGTGAATGAATGAGAGTGTGAATGAATCAGTGAGTTTGTGAATGATTGAGTGAGCATGTGAATGAATGAGTTTGTGAATGAGTGAGTGAGTGTGCGAATGAAATGTGTGGATGAGTGAGTGTGAATGAGTGAGTGTGTGAATGAGTGAGTGAGTGTGTGAATGAGTTTCTGAATGAATGAGTGTGTGAATGAGTGAGTGTGTGAATGAGTGAGTGTGTGAATGAAAGAGTGACTGTGTGAATGAATGAGTGAGCGTGTGAATGAATGAGTTTGTGAATGAATGTGTGAATGAATGAGTGACTGTGTGAATGAATGAGTGACTTTGTGAATGAATGAGTGAATGTGTGAATGAATGAGTGAGTGTGTGAATGAATGAGTGAGTGTGTGAAGGAATGAGTGAATGTGTGAAGGAATGAGTGACTGTGTGAATGAATGAGTGTGTGTGTGAATGAGTGAGTTACTGAAAGAATGAATGAGTGTGAATGAGTGAGTGTGTGTGTGTGAATGAGTGAGTTACTGAAAGAATGAATGAGTGTGTGAATAAGTGAGTGTGTGAATGAGTGAGTGTGTGAATGAGTGAGTGTGTGAATGAGTGAGTGTGTGAATGAGTGAGTGAGTGTGTGAATGAGTGAGTGTGTGAATGAATGAGTGAGTGTATGAATGAATAAATGACTGTGTGAATGAATGAGTTTGTGAATGAATGAGTGACTGTGTGAATGAATAAATGAGTGTGTGAGTGAATGAGTTTGTGAATGAATGGGTGTGTGAATGAATGAGTGAGTGTGTGAATGAGTGAGTGTGTGAATGAGTGAGTGTGTGAATGAGTGAGTGTGTGAATGAGTGAGTGTGTGAATGTGTGAGTGTGTGAATGAATGAGCGTGTGTGTGTGAATGAGTGAGTTAGTGAAAGAATGAATGAGTGTGTGAATGAGTGAGTGTGTGACTGAATGAGTGAGTGTGTGACTGAATGAGTGAGTGTGTGACTGAATGAGTGAGTGTGTGAATGAATGAGTGAGTGTGTGAATGAATGAGTGAGTGTGTGAATGAATGAGTGAGTGTGTGAATGAGTGAGTGAGTGTGTGAATGAGTGAGTGAGTGTGTGAATTAATGAGTGAGTGTGTGACTGAATAAGTGAGTGTGTGAATGAATGAGTGAATGTGTGAATTAATGAGTGAGTGTGTGAATGATGGAGTGACTGTGTGAATGAATGAATGAATGTGTGAATGAATGAGTGAGTGTGTGAATGAATGAGTGTGTGAATGAATGAGTGAGTGTGTGAATGAATGAGGGAGTGTGTGAAGGAATGAGTGACTGTGTGAATGAATGAGTGTGTGAATGAATGAGTCTGTGAATGAATAGGCGTGTGAATGAGTGACTGTGTGAATGAATGAGGGTGTGTGTGAATGAGTGAGTTACTGAAAAAATGAATGAGTGTGTGAATGAATGAGGGAATGTGTGAATGAATGAGTGACTGTGAATGAATGAGTGTGTGAATGAATGATTTTGTGAATGAATGAGTGAGTGTGTGAATGAGAGAGTTTGTGGATGAACGCATGAGTATGTGAGTGAGTGAGCGAGTGTGAATTAATGAGTGAGTGAATAAATCCGTGAGTTTGTGAAAGAATGAGTGAGTGTGTGAATGAGTGAGTGAATGAATGTGTGTGTGTGTGTGTGTGAACTAGTGAGTTACTGAATGAATGAGTGAGTGTGTGAATGAATGAGTTTGTGAATGAATGAGTGAATGTGTGAATGAATGAGTGACTGTGTGAATGAATGAGTGAGTGTGTGAATGAATGAGTGAGTGTGTGAATGAATGAGTGAGTGTGTGAATGAATGAGGGAGTGTGTGAAGGAATGAGTGACTGTGTGAATGAATGAGTGAGTGTGTGAATGAATGAGTTTGTGAATGAATAGGCGTGTGAATGAGTGACTGTGTGAATGAATGAGGGTGTGTGTGAATGAGTGAGTTACTGAAAAAATGAATGAGTGTGTGAATGAATGAGGGAATGTGTGAATGAATGAGTGACTGTGAATGAATGAGTGTGTGAATGAATGATTTTGTGAATGAATGAGTGAGTGTGTGAATGAGTGAGTTTGTGAATGAACGCATGAGTATGTGAGTGAGTGAGCGAGTGTGAATTAATGAGTGAGTGAATAAATCCGTGAGTTTGTGAAAGAATGAGTGAGTGTGTGAATGAGTGAGTGAATGAATGTGTGTGTGTGTGTGTGAACTAGTGAGTTACTGAATGAATGAGTGAGTGTGTGAATGAATGAGTTTGTGAATGAATGAGTGAATGTGTGAATGAATGAGTGACTGTGTGAATGAATGAGTGAGTGTGTGAATGAATGATTTTGTGAATGAGTGAGTGAGTGTGTGAATGAGTGTCTGTGAATGAGTGAGTTACTGAAATAATGAATGAGTGTGTGAATGAGTGAGTGTGTGAATGAATGAGTAAGTGTGTGAATGAATGAGTGAGCATGTGAATGAATGAGTGAGTGTGTGAATGAATGAGTGACTTTGTGAATGAATGAGTGAATGTGTGAATGAATGAGTGAGTGTGTGAATGAATGAGTGAGTGTGTGAAGGAATGAGTGAGTGTGTGAAGGAATGAGTAAATGTGTGAAGGAATGAGTGACTGTGTGAATGAATGAGTGTGTGTGTGAATGAGTGAGTTACTGAAAGAATGAATGAGTGTGAATGAGTGAGTGTGTGTGTGTGAATGAGTGAGTTACTGAAAGAATGAATGAGTGTGTGAATGAGTGAGTGTGTGAATGAATGAGTGAGTGTATGAATGAGTGAGTGAGTGTGTGAATGAGTGAGTGAGTGTGTGAATGAGTGAGTGTGTGAATGAATGAGTGAGTGTGTGAAATGAATGAGTGTGGGAATGAAAGAATGAACGTGTGAATGAATGAGTGTGTGAATGAAAGAATGAATGTGTGAATGAATGAGTGATTGTGTGAATGAATGAGTGAGTGTGTGAATGAATGAGTGTGCGAATGAATGAGTGTGTCAAGGAAAGAATGAGTGTGTGAATGAAAGAATGAATGTGTGATTGGATGAGTGAGTATGTGAGTGAGCGTGTGTGAATTAATGAGTGAGTGAGTGAATAAATCCGTGAGTTTGTGAAAGAATGAGTGAGTGTGTGAATGAATGAGTGAATGAATGTGTGTGTGTGTGTGTGCGTGTGAACTAGTGAGTTACTGAATGAATGAGTGAGTGTGTGAATGAATGAGTTTGTGAATGAATGAGTGAATGTGTGAATGAATGAGGGACTGTGTGAATGAATGAATGAGTGTGTGAATGAATGATTTTGTGAATGAATGAGTGAGTGTGTGAATGAGTGTGTCTGTGAATGAGTGAGTTACTGAAATAATGAATGAGTGAGCGTGTGAATGAATGAGTGAGTGTGTGAATGAATGAGTGAGTGTATGAATGAATGAGTGTGTGAATGAATGAGTTTGTGAATGAATGAGTGAATGTGTGAATGAATGAGTGACTGTGTGAATGAATAAATGTGTGTGAATGAATGAGTTTGTGAATGAATGAGTTTGTGAATGAATGGGTGTGTGAATGAATGAGTGAGTGTGTGAATGAGTGAGTGTGTGAGTGTGTGAATGAATGAGTGAGTGTGTGACTGAATGAGTGAGTGTGTGTCTGAATGAGTGAGTGTGTGAATGAATGAGTGAGTGTGTGAGTGAGTGTGTGAAAGAATAAGTGAGTGTGTGAATGAATGAGTGTGTGAATGAGTGAGTGGGTGAGTGAATGAGTAAGTGTGTGAATGAATGAGTGAGTGTATGAATGAGTGAGTGAGTGTGTGAATGAGTGAGTGAGTGTGTGAATGAGTGAGTGTGTGAATGAATGAGTGAGTGTGTGAAATGAATGAGTGTGGGAATGAAAGAATGAACGTGTGAATGAATGAGTGTGTGAATGAAAGAATGAATGTGTGAATGAATGAGTGATTGTGTGAATGAATGAGTGAGTGTGTGAATGAATGATTGTGCGAATGAATGAGTGTGTCAAGGAAAGAATGAGTGTGTGAATGAAAGAATGAATGTGTGATTGGATGAGTGAGTGTGTGAATGAAAGAATGAATGTGTGAATGAATGAGTGAGTGTGTGAATGAATGAGTGTGTGAATGAAAGAATGAATGTTTGAATGAATGAGTGACTGTGTGAATGAATGAGTAAGTTTGTGAAAGAATGAGTGAGTGTGTTAAGGAGTGAGTTTGTGAATGAACGCATGAGTATGTGAGTGAGTGTGTGTAAATTAATGAGTGAGTGAGCGAATAAATCCGTGAGTTTGTGAAAGAATGAGTGAGTGTGTGAATGAGTGAGTGTGTGAATGAATGAGTGTGTGTGTGTGTGAATGAGTGAGTTACTGAAAGAATGAATGAGTGTATGAATGAGTGAGTGTGTGACTGAATGAGTGAGTGTGTGTCTGAATGAGTGAGTGTGTGAATGAATGAGTGAGTGTGTGAGTGAGTGTGTGAAAGAATAAGTGAGTGTGTGAATGAATGAGTGTGTGAATGAGTGAGTGGGTGAGTGAATGAGTAAGTGTGTGAATGAATGAGTGAGCGTGTGAATGAATGAGTGAGCGTGTGAATGAATGAGTGAATGCGTGAATGAATGAGTGAGTGTGTGAATGAATGAGGGAGTGTGTGAATGAATGAGTGAGTGTGTGAATGAATGAGTGAGTGAGTGAATGAATGAGTGAGTGTGTGAATGAATGAGAGACTGTGTGAATGAATGAGTGTGTGAAAGAATGAGTGTGTGAATGAATTAGTGTGTGAGTGAGTGAGTGAGTGTAGGAATGAGTGAATGCGTGTGTGAATGAGAAAGTGAGTGTGTGAATGAATGAGTGAGTGTGTGAATGAATCAGTGAGTTTGTGAATGATTGAGTGAGCGTGTGAATGAATGAGTTTGTGAATGAGTGAGTGTGTGAATGAAAAGTGTGAATGAGTGAGTGTGTGAATGAGTGAGTGAGTGTGTGAATGAGTGTGTGAATGAATAAGTGAGTGTGTGCTTGGGTGTGTGAATGAATGAGTTTCTGAATGAATGTGTGTGAATGAGTGTGTGAATGAGTGAGTGTGTGTGTGAATGAATGAGTGACTGTGTGAATGAATGAGTGAGCGTGTGAATGAATTAGTGAGTGTGTGAATGAGTGAGTGTGTGAATGAATGAGTGGGTGTGTGTGTGAATGAGTGAGTGTGTGAATGAGTGAGTGTGTGAATGAGTGAGTGAGTGTGTGAATGAGTGAGTGTGTGAATGAAAGAATGAATGTGTGAATGAATGAGTGAGTGTGTGAAAGAAAGAATGAATGGGTGAATGAATGAGTGTGTGAATGAATGAGTGAGTGTGTGAATGAGTGAGTGTGCGAATGAATGAGTGTGTCAATGAAAGAATGAACGTGTGAATGAATGAGTGTGTGAATGAAAGAATGAATGTGTGATTGAATGAGTGAGTGTGTGAATGAAAGAATGAATGTGTGAATGAATGAGTGTGTGTGAATGAATGAGTGTGTGAATGAAAGAATGAATGTGTGAATGAATGAGTGACTGTGTGAATGAATGAGTAAGTTTGTGAAAGAATGAGTGAGTGTGTTAATGAGTGAGTTTGTGAATGAACGCATGAGTATGTGAGTGAGTGAGCGAGTGTGAATTAATGAGTGAGTGAGTGAATAAATCCGTGTGTTTGTGAAAGAATGAGTGAGTGTGTGAATGAGTGTGTGTGTGTGAACTCGTGAGTTACTGAAAGAATGAATGAGTGTGTGAATGAGTGAGTGTGTGAATGAGTGAGTGTGTGAAGGAGTGAGTGAATGAATGTGTGTGTGTGTGTGTGTGAACTAGTGAGTTACTGAATGAACGAGTGAGTGTGTGAATGAATGAGTTTGTGAATGAATGAGTGAATGTGTGAATGAATGAGTGACTGTGTGAATGAATGAGTGTGTGAATGAATGATTTTGTGAATGAATGAATGAGTGTGTGAATGAGTGAGTGTGTGAATGAATAAGTGTGTGAATGAATAAGTGAGCATGTGAATGAATGAGTGAGTGTGTGAATGAATGAGTGACTGTGTGAATGAATGAATGAATGTGTGAATGAATGAGTGAGTGTGTGAATGAATGAGTTTGTGAATGAATGGGTGTGTGTGTGAATGAGTGAGTGTGTGAATGAGTGAGTGTGTGAATGAGTGAGTGTGTGAATGAGTGAGTGTGTGAATGAGTGAGTGTGTGAATGTGTGAGTGTGTGAATGAATGAGTGTGTGTGTGTGAATGAGTGAGTTACTGAAAGAATGAATGAGTGTGTGAATGAGTGTGTGACTGAATGAGTGAGTGAGTGACTGAATGAGTGAGTGTGTGACTGAATGAGTGAGTGTGTGAATGAATGAGTGAGTGTGTGAATGAATAAGTGAGTGTGTGAATGAATGAGTGAATGTGTGAATGAATGAGTGAGTGTGTGAATGAATGAGTGTGTGAATGAATGAGTGAATGAGTGAATGTGTGAATGAGTGAGTGAGTGTGTGAATGAATGAGTGTTTGAATGAATGAGTGTGTGAATGAGTGAGTGTGTGAATGAATGAGTGAGTGAATGAGTGAGTGTGTGAATGAATGAGTAAGTGTGTGAATGAATGAGTGAGCGTGTGAATGAATGAGTGAATGCGTGAATGAATGAGTGAGTGTGAATGAATGAGGGAGTGTGTGAATGAATGAGGGAGTGTGTGAATGAATGAGGGAGTGTGTGAATGAATGAGTGAGCGTATGAATGAATGAGTGAATGTGTGAATGAATGAGTGAGTGTGTGAATGAGTGAGTGTGTGAATGAGTGAGTGTGTGAATGAGTGAGTGTGTGAATGAATGTGTGAATGAATAAGTGAGTGTGTGAATGAATGTGTCAATGAAAGAATGAACGTGTGAATGAATGAGTGTGTGAATGAAAGAATGAATGTGTGATTGAATGAGTGAGTGTGTGAATGAAAGAATGAACGTGTGAATGAATGAGTGAGTGTGTGAATGAATGAGTGTGTGAATGTAAGAATGAATGTGTGAATGAATGAGTGACTGTGTGAATGAATAAGTAAGTTTGTGAAAGAATGAGTGAGTGTGTTAATGAGTGAGTTTGTGAATGAACGCATGAGTATGTGAGTGAGTGAGCGAGTGTGAATTAATGAGTGAGTGAGTGAATAAATCCGTGAGTTTGTGAAAGAATGAGTGAGAGTGTGAATGAGTGTGTGTGTGTGTGTGAACTAGTGAGTTACTGAAAGAATGAATGAGTGTGTGAATGAGTGAGTGTGTGAAGGAGTGAGTGTGTGAATGAGTGAGTGTGTGAATGTATGAATAAATGAGTGAGTGTGTGAATGAGTGAGTGTGTGAATGTATGAATGAATGAGTGTGTGAATGAATGAGTTTGTGAATGAATGAGTGAATGTGTGAATGAATGAGTGACTGTGTGAATGAATAAATGAGTGTGTGAATGAATGAGTTTGTGAATGAATGGGTGTGTGAATGAATGAGTGAGTTTGTGAATGAGTGAGTTACTGAAAGAATGAATGAGTGTGTGAATGAGTGAGTGTGTGACTGAATGAGTGAGTGTGTGACTGAATGAGTGAGTGTGTGACTGAATGAGTGAGCGTGTGACTGAATAAGTGAGCGTGTGACTGAATGAGTGTCTGAAAGAATGAGTGAGCGTGTGAATGAATGAGTGAGTGTGTGACTGAATGAGTGAGTGTGTGAATTAATGAGTTTGTGAATGAATGAGTGAATTGTGAATGAATGAGTGAGTGTGTGAATGAATGAGTGAGTGTGTGAATGAATGAGAGACTGTGTGAATGAATGAGTGTGTGAATGAATGAGTGTGTGAATGAATTAGTGTGTGAGTGAGTGAGTGAGTGTATGAATGAGTGAATGCGTGTGTGAATGAGAAAGTGAGTGTGTGAATGAATGAGTGAGTGTGTGAATGAATCAGTGAGTTTGTGAATGATTGAGTGAGCGTGTGAATGAATGAGTTTGTGAATGAGTGAGTGTATGAATGAAAAGTGTGAATGAGTGAGTGTGTGAATGAGTGAGTGAGTGTGTGAATGAATAAGTGAGTGTATGTTTGGGTGTGTGAATGAATCAGTTTCTGAATGAATGAGTGTGTGAATGAGTGTGTGAATGAGTGAGTGTGTGTGTGAATGAATGAGTGACTGTGTGAATGAATGAGTGAGCGTGTGAATGAATGAGTGAGTGTGTGAATGAGTGAGTGTGTGAATGAATGAGTGGGTGTGTGTGTGAATGAGTGAGTGTGTGAATGAGTGAGTGTGTGAATGAGTGAGTGAGTGTGTGAATGAGTGAGTGTGTGAATGAAAGAATGAATGTGTGAATGAATGAGTGAGTATGTGAAAGAAAGAATGAATGTGTGAATGAATGAGTGTGTGAATGAATGAGTGAGTGTGTGAATGAGTGAGTGTGCGAATGAATGAGTGTGTCAATGAAAGAATGAACGTGTGAATGAATGAGTGTGTGAATGAAAGAATGAATGTGTGATTGAATGAGTGAGTGTGTGAATGAAAGAATGAATGTGTGAATGAATGAGTGTGTGTGAATGAATGAGTGTGTGAATGAAAGAATGAATGTGTGAATGAATGAGTGACTGTGTGAATGAATGAGTAAGTTTGTGAAAGAATGAGTGAGTGTGTGAATGAGTGTGTGTGTGTGTGAACTAGTGAGTTACTGAAAGAATGAATGAGTGTGTTAATGAGTGAGTTTGTGAATGAACGCATGAGTATGTGAGTGAGTGAGCGAGTGTGAATTAATGAGTGAGTGAGTGAATGAATCCGTGACTTTGTGAAAGAATGAGTGAGTGTGTGAATGAGTGTGTGTGAACTAGTGAGTTACTGAAAGAATGAATGAGTGTGTGAATGAGTGAGTGTGTGAATGAGTGAGTGTGTGAATGAGTGAGTGAATGAATGTGTGAGAGTGTGTGTGTGTGAACTAGTGAGTTACTGAATGAACGAGTGAGTGTGTGAATGAATGAGTTTGTGAATGAATGAGTGAATGTGTGAATGAATGAGTGACTGTGTGAATGAATGAGTGTGTGAATGAATGATTTTGTGAATGAATGAGTGAGTGTGTGCATGAGTGTGTCTGTGAATGAGTGAGTTACTGAAATAATGAATGAGTGTGTGAATGAGTGAGTGTGTGAATGAATAAGTGTGTGAATGAATGAGTGAGCGTGTGAATGAATGAGTGAGTGTGTGAATGAATGAGTGACTGTGTGAATGAATGAATGAATGTGTGAATGAATGAGTGAGTGTGTGAATGAATGAGTGAGTGTGTGAAGGAATGAGTGAATGTGTGAAGGAATGAGTGACTGTGTGAATGAATGAGTGAGTGTGTGAATGAATGAGTTTGTGAATGAATGGGCGTGTGAATGAGTGACTGTGTGAATAATGAGTGTGTGTGTGAATGAATGAGTGAGTGAGTGAATGAATGAGTGAGTGTGTGAATGAATGAGAGACTGTGTGAATGAATGAGTGTGTGAAAGAATGAGTGTGTGAATGAATTAGTGTGTGAGTGAGTGAGTGAGTGTAGGAATGAGTGAATGCGTGTGTGAATGAGAAAGTGAGTGTGTGAATGAATGAGTGAGTGTGTGAATGAATCAGTGAGTTTGTGAATGATTGAGTGAGCGTGTGAATGAATGAGTTTGTGAATGAGTGAGTGTGTGAATGAAAAGTGTGAATGAGTGAGTGTGTGAATGAGTGAGTGAGTGTGTGAATGAGTGTGTGAATGAATAAGTGAGTGTGTGCTTGGGTGTGTGAATGAATGAGTTTCTGAATGAATGTGTGTGAATGAGTGTGTGAATGAGTGAGTGTGTGTGTGAATGAATGAGTGACTGTGTGAATGAATGAGTGAGCGTGTGAATGAATTAGTGAGTGTGTGAATGAGTGAGTGTGTGAATGAATGAGTGGGTGTGTGTGTGAATGAGTGAGTGTGTGAATGAGTGAGTGTGTGAATGAGTGAGTGAGTGTGTGAATGAGTGAGTGTGTGAATGAAAGAATGAATGTGTGAATGAATGAGTGAGTGTGTGAAAGAAAGAATGAATGGGTGAATGAATGAGTGTGTGAATGAATGAGTGAGTGTGTGAATGAGTGAGTGTGCGAATGAATGAGTGTGTCAATGAAAGAATGAACGTGTGAATGAATGAGTGTGTGAATGAAAGAATGAATGTGTGATTGAATGAGTGAGTGTGTGAATGAAAGAATGAATGTGTGAATGAATGAGTGTGTGTGAATGAATGAGTGTGTGAATGAAAGAATGAATGTGTGAATGAATGAGTGACTGTGTGAATGAATGAGTAAGTTTGTGAAAGAATGAGTGAGTGTGTTAATGAGTGAGTTTGTGAATGAACGCATGAGTATGTGAGTGAGTGAGCGAGTGTGAATTAATGAGTGAGTGAGTGAATAAATCCGTGTGTTTGTGAAAGAATGAGTGAGTGTGTGAATGAGTGTGTGTGTGTGAACTAGTGAGTTACTGAAAGAATGAATGAGTGTGTGAATGAGTGAGTGTGTGAATGAGTGAGTGTGTGAAGGAGTGAGTGAATGAATGTGTGTGTGTGTGTGTGTGAACTAGTGAGTTACTGAATGAACGAGTGAGTGTGTGAATGAATGAGTTTGTGAATGAATGAGTGAATGTGTGAATGAATGAGTGACTGTGTGAATGAATGAGTGTGTGAATGAATGATTTTGTGAATGAATGAATGAGTGTGTGAATGAGTGAGTGTGTGAATGAATAAGTGTGTGAATGAATAAGTGAGCATGTGAATGAATGAGTGAGTGTGTGAATGAATGAGTGACTGTGTGAATGAATGAATGAATGTGTGAATGAATGAGTGAGTGTGTGAATGAATGAGTTTGTGAATGAATGGGTGTGTGTGTGAATGAGTGAGTGTGTGAATGAGTGAGTGTGTGAATGAGTGAGTGTGTGAATGAGTGAGTGTGTGAATGAGTGAGTGTGTGAATGTGTGAGTGTGTGAATGAATGAGTGTGTGTGTGTGAATGAGTGAGTTACTGAAAGAATGAATGAGTGTGTGAATGAGTGTGTGACTGAATGAGTGAGTGAGTGACTGAATGAGTGAGTGTGTGACTGAATGAGTGAGTGTGTGAATGAATGAGTGAGTGTGTGAATGAATAAGTGAGTGTGTGAATGAATGAGTGAATGTGTGAATGAATGAGTGAGTGTGTGAATGAATGAGTGTGTGAATGAATGAGTGAATGAGTGAATGTGTGAATGAGTGAGTGAGTGTGTGAATGAATGAGTGTTTGAATGAATGAGTGTGTGAATGAGTGAGTGTGTGAATGAATGAGTGAGTGAATGAGTGAGTGTGTGAATGAATGAGTAAGTGTGTGAATGAATGAGTGAGCGTGTGAATGAATGAGTGAATGCGTGAATGAATGAGTGAGTGTGAATGAATGAGGGAGTGTGTGAATGAATGAGGGAGTGTGTGAATGAATGAGGGAGTGTGTGAATGAATGAGTGAGCGTATGAATGAATGAGTGAATGTGTGAATGAATGAGTGAGTGTGTGAATGAGTGAGTGTGTGAATGAGTGAGTGTGTGAATGAGTGAGTGTGTGAATGAATGTGTGAATGAATAAGTGAGTGTGTGAATGAATGTGTCAATGAAAGAATGAACGTGTGAATGAATGAGTGTGTGAATGAAAGAATGAATGTGTGATTGAATGAGTGAGTGTGTGAATGAAAGAATGAACGTGTGAATGAATGAGTGAGTGTGTGAATGAATGAGTGTGTGAATGTAAGAATGAATGTGTGAATGAATGAGTGACTGTGTGAATGAATAAGTAAGTTTGTGAAAGAATGAGTGAGTGTGTTAATGAGTGAGTTTGTGAATGAACGCATGAGTATGTGAGTGAGTGAGCGAGTGTGAATTAATGAGTGAGTGAGTGAATAAATCCGTGAGTTTGTGAAAGAATGAGTGAGAGTGTGAATGAGTGTGTGTGTGTGTGTGAACTAGTGAGTTACTGAAAGAATGAATGAGTGTGTGAATGAGTGAGTGTGTGAATGAGTGAGTGTGTGAATGAGTGAGTGTGTGAATGTATGAATAAATGAGTGAGTGTGTGAATGAGTGAGTGTGTGAATGTATGAATGAATGAGTGTGTGAATGAATGAGTTTGTGAATGAATGAGTGAATGTGTGAATGAATGAGTGACTGTGTGAATGAATAAATGAGTGTGTGAATGAATGAGTTTGTGAATGAATGGGTGTGTGAATGAATGAGTGAGTTTGTGAATGAGTGAGTTACTGAAAGAATGAATGAGTGTGTGAATGAGTGAGTGTGTGACTGAATGAGTGAGTGTGTGACTGAATGAGTGAGTGTGTGACTGAATGAGTGAGCGTGTGACTGAATAAGTGAGCGTGTGACTGAATGAGTGTCTGAAAGAATGAGTGAGCGTGTGAATGAATGAGTGAGTGTGTGACTGAATGAGTGAGTGTGTGAATTAATGAGTTTGTGAATGAATGAGTGAATTGTGAATGAATGAGTGAGTGTGTGAATGAATGAGTGAGTGTGTGAATGAATGAGAGACTGTGTGAATGAATGAGTGTGTGAATGAATGAGTGTGTGAATGAATTAGTGTGTGAGTGAGTGAGTGAGTGTATGAATGAGTGAATGCGTGTGTGAATGAGAAAGTGAGTGTGTGAATGAATGAGTGAGTGTGTGAATGAATCAGTGAGTTTGTGAATGATTGAGTGAGCGTGTGAATGAATGAGTTTGTGAATGAGTGAGTGTATGAATGAAAAGTGTGAATGAGTGAGTGTGTGAATGAGTGAGTGAGTGTGTGAATGAATAAGTGAGTGTATGTTTGGGTGTGTGAATGAATCAGTTTCTGAATGAATGAGTGTGTGAATGAGTGTGTGAATGAGTGAGTGTGTGTGTGAATGAATGAGTGACTGTGTGAATGAATGAGTGAGCGTGTGAATGAATGAGTGAGTGTGTGAATGAGTGAGTGTGTGAATGAATGAGTGGGTGTGTGTGTGAATGAGTGAGTGTGTGAATGAGTGAGTGTGTGAATGAGTGAGTGAGTGTGTGAATGAGTGAGTGTGTGAATGAAAGAATGAATGTGTGAATGAATGAGTGAGTGTGTGAAAGAAAGAATGAATGTGTGAATGAATGAGTGTGTGAATGAATGAGTGAGTGTGTGAATGAGTGAGTGTGCGAATGAATGAGTGTGTCAATGAAAGAATGAACGTGTGAATGAATGAGTGTGTGAATGAAAGAATGAATGTGTGATTGAATGAGTGAGTGTGTGAATGAAAGAATGAATGTGTGAATGAATGAGTGTGTGTGAATGAATGAGTGTGTGAATGAAAGAATGAATGTGTGAATGAATGAGTGACTGTGTGAATGAATGAGTAAGTTTGTGAAAGAATGAGTGAGTGTGTGAATGAGTGTGTGTGTGTGTGAACTAGTGAGTTACTGAAAGAATGAATGAGTGTGTTAATGAGTGAGTTTGTGAATGAACGCATGAGTATGTGAGTGAGTGAGCGAGTGTGAATTAATGAGTGAGTGAGTGAATGAATCCGTGACTTTGTGAAAGAATGAGTGAGTGTGTGAATGAGTGTGTGTGAACTAGTGAGTTACTGAAAGAATGAATGAGTGTGTGAATGAGTGAGTGTGTGAATGAGTGAGTGTGTGAATGAGTGAGTGAATGAATGTGTGAGAGTGTGTGTGTGTGAACTAGTGAGTTACTGAATGAACGAGTGAGTGTGTGAATGAATGAGTTTGTGAATGAATGAGTGAATGTGTGAATGAATGAGTGACTGTGTGAATGAATGAGTGTGTGAATGAATGATTTTGTGAATGAATGAGTGAGTGTGTGCATGAGTGTGTCTGTGAATGAGTGAGTTACTGAAATAATGAATGAGTGTGTGAATGAGTGAGTGTGTGAATGAATAAGTGTGTGAATGAATGAGTGAGCGTGTGAATGAATGAGTGAGTGTGTGAATGAATGAGTGACTGTGTGAATGAATGAATGAATGTGTGAATGAATGAGTGAGTGTGTGAATGAATGAGTGAGTGTGTGAAGGAATGAGTGAATGTGTGAAGGAATGAGTGACTGTGTGAATGAATGAGTGAGTGTGTGAATGAATGAGTTTGTGAATGAATGGGCGTGTGAATGAGTGACTGTGTGAATAATGAGTGTGTGTGTGAATGAGTGAGTTACTGAAAGAATGAATGAGTGTGAATGAGTGAGTGTGTGTGTGTGAATGAGTGAGTTACTGAAAGAATGAATGAGTGAATGAGTGAGTGTGTGATTGAATGAGTGAGTGTGTGAATGAGTGAGTGAGTGTGTGAATGAATGAGTGAGTGTGTGAATGAGTGAGTGTGTGAATGAGTGAGTGTGTGAACGAGTGAGTGTGTGAATGAATGAGTGTGTGAATGAAAGAATGAACGTGTGAATGAATGAGTGTGTGAATGAAAGAATGAATGTGTGAATGAATGAGTGAGTGTGAATGAATGAGTGAGTGTGTGAATGAATGAGTGTGCGAATGAATGAGTGTGTCAATGAAAGAATGAGTGTGTGAATGAAAGAATGAATGTGTGAATGAATGAGTGAGTGTGTGAATGAATGAGTGAGTGTGTGAATGAATGAGTGAGTGTGTGAATGCATGAGTGTGTGAATGAAATAATGAATGTGTGAATGAATGAGTGACTGTGTGAATGAATAAGTTTGTGAAAGAATGAGTGAGTATGTTAAGGAGTGAGTTTGTGAATGAACGCATGAGTATGTGAATGAGTGAGTGAGTGAATAAATCCGTGAGTTTGTGAAAGAATGAGAGAGTGTGTGAATGAGTGTGTGTGTGTGTGTGAACTAGTGAGTTACTGAAAGAATGAATGAGTGTGTGAATGAGTGAGTGTGTGAATGAATGAGTGAGTGTATGAATGAATGAGTGAGTGTGTGAATGAATGAGTTTGTGAATGAATGAGTGAATGTGTGATTGAATGAGTGACTGTGAATGAATAAATGAGTGTGTGAATGAATGAGTGACTGTGTGAATGAATAAATGAGTGTGTGAATGAATGAGTTTGTGAATGAATGGGTGTGTGTGTGAATGAGTGAGTGTGTGAATGAGTGAGTGAATGAGTGAGTGTGTGAATGTGTGAGTGTGTGAATGAATGAGTGTGTGTGTGTGAATGAGTGAGTTACTGAAAAAATGAATGAGTGTGTGAATGAGTGTGTGACTGAATGAGTGAGTGAGTGACTGAATGAGTGAGTGTGTGACTGAATGAGTGAGTGTGTGAATGAATGAGTGAGTGTGTGAATGAATAAGTGAGTGTGTGAATGAATGAGTGAATGTGTGAATGAATGAGTGAGTGTGTGAATGAATGAGTGTGTGAATGAATGAGTGAATGAGTGAATGTGTGAATGAGTGAGTGAGTGTGTGAATGAATGAGTGTTTGAATGAATGAGTGTGTGAATGAGTGAGTGTGTGAATGAATGAGTGAGTGAATGAGTGAGTGTGTGAATGAATGAGTAAGTGTGTGAATGATTGAGTGAGCGTGTGAATGAATGAGTGAATGCGTGAATGAATGAGTGTTAATGAATGAGGGAGTGTCTGAATGAATGAGGGAGTGTGTGAATGAATGAGGGAGTGTGTGAATGAATGAGTGAGCGTATGAATGAATGAGTGAATGTGTGAATGAATGAGTGTGTGAATGAATGAGTGAGTGTGTGAATGAGTGAGTGTGTGAATGAGTGAGTGTGTGAATGAATGTGTGAATGAATAAGTGAGTGTGTGAATGAATGTGTCAATGAAAGAATGAATGTGTGAATGAATGAGTGTGTGAATGAAAGAATGAATGTGTGATTGAATGAGTGAGTGTGTGAATGAAAGAATGAATGTGTGAATGAATGAGGGAGTGTGTGAATGAATGAGTGTGTGAATGTAAGAATGAATGTGTGAATGAATGAGTGACTGTGTGAATCAATGAGTAAGTTTGTGAAAGAATGAGTGAGTGTGTTAATGAGTGAGTTTGTGAATGAACGCATGAGTATGTGAGTGAGTGAGCGAGTGTGAATTAATGAGTGAGTGAGTCAATAAATCCGTGAGTTTGTGAAAGAATGAGTGAGAGTGTGAATGAGTGTGTGTGTGTGTGTGTGAACTAGTGAGTTACTGAAAGAATGAATGAGTGTGTGAATGAGTGAGTGTGTGAATGAGTGAGTGTGTGAATGAGTGAGTGTGTGAATGTATGAATAAATGAGTGAGTGTGTGAATGAGTGAGTGTGTGAATGTATGAATGAATGAGTGTGTGAATGAATGAGTTTGTGAATGAATGAGTGAATGTGTGAATGAATGAGTGACTGTGTGAATGAATAAATGAGTGTGTGAATGAATGAGTTTGTGAATGAATGGGTGTGTGAATGAATGAGTGAGTTTGTGAATGAGTGAGTTACTGAAAGAATGAATGAGTGTGTGAATGAGTGAGTGTGTGACTGAATGAGTGAGTGTGTGACTGAATGAGTGAGTGTGTGACTGAATGAGTGAGCGTGTGACTGAATGAGTGTCTGAAAGAATGAGTGAGCGTGTGAATGAATGAGTGAGTGTGTGACTGAATGAGTGAGTGTGTGAATGAATGAGTTAGTGAATGAATGAGTGAATTGTGAATGAATGAGTGAGTGTGTGAATGAGTGAGTGTTTGAATGAAAGAATGAATGTGTGAATGAATGAGTGACTGTTTGAATGAATGAGTAAGTTTGTGAAAAGAATGAGTGTGTTAATGAGTGATTTTGTGAATGAATGCATGAGTATGTGAGTGAGCGAGTGTGAATTAATGAGTGAGTGTGTGAATGAATCCGTGAGTTTGTGAAAGAATGAGTGAGTGTGTGAATGAGTGAGTGAGTGAATGAATGTGTGTGTGTGTGTGTGAACTAGTGAGTTACTGAAAGAATGACTGAGTGTGTGAATGAATGAGTGAGTGTATGAATGAATGAGTGAGTGTGTGAATGAATGAGTTTGTGAATGAACGAGTGACTGTGTGAATGAATAAATGAGTGTGTGAATGAATGAGTTTGTGAATGAATGGGTGTGTGAACGAAAGAGTGAGTTTGTGAATGAGCGAGTGTGTGAATGAATGTGTGTGTGTGTGAATGAGTGAGTTACTGAAAGAATGAATGAGTGTGTGAATGAGTGAGTGTGTGACTGAATGAGAGAGTGTGTGACTGAATGAGTGAATGTGTGAATGAATGAGTGAGTGTGTGAATGAATGAGTGAGTGTGTGAATAAATGAGTGAATATGTGAATGAATGAGTGAGTGTGTGAATGAATGAGTGAGTGTGTGAATGAATGAGTGAGTGTGTGAATGAATGAGTGAGTTTCTGAATGAGTGTGTGTCTGTGAATGAGTGAGTTACTGAAATAATGAATGAGTGTGTGAATGAATGAGTGAATGTGTGAATGAATGAGTGAGTGTGTGAATGAATGAGTTTGTGAATGAATGAGTGAGTGTGTGAATGAGTGTGTGTCTGTGAATGAGTGAGTTACTGAAATAATGAATGAGTGTGTGAATGAATGAGTAAGTGTGTGAATGAATGAGTGAGCATGTGAATGAATGAGTGAGTGTGTGAATGAATGAGTGTGTGAATGTATGAGGGAGTGTGTGAATCAGTGAGTGCGTGAATGAATGTGTGTGTGTGTGAACTAGTGAGTTACTGAAAGAATGAATGAGTGTGTGAATGAGTGAGTGTGAATGAATGAGTGAGTGTATGAATGAATGAGTGAGTGTGTGAATGAATGAGTTTGTGAATGAATGAGTGAATGTGTGAATGAATGAGTGACTGTGTGAATGAATAAATGAGTGTGTGAATGAATGAGTTTGTGAATGAATGAGTGACTGTGTGAATGAATAAATGAGCGTGTGAATGAATGAGTTTGTAAATGAATGGGTGTGTGAATGAATGAGTGAGTGAATGAAAGAATGAATGTGTGAATGAATGAGTGAGTGTGTGAATGAATGAGTGTGCGAATGAATGAGTGTGTCAATGAAAGAATGAGTGTGTGAATGAAAGAATGAATGTGTGAATGAATGAGTGAGTGTGTGAATGAATAAATGAATGTGTGAATGAATGAGATTGTAAATGAATGGGTGTGTGAATGAATGAGTGAGTGAATGAAAGAATGAATGTGTGAATGAATGAGTGAGCGTGTGAATGAATGAGTGAATGCGTGAATGAATGAGTGAGTGTGTGAATGAATGAGGGAGTGTGTGAATGAATGAGTGAGGGTGTGAATGAATGAGTGAGTGAGTGAATGAATGAGTGTGTGAATGAATGAGAGACTGTGTGAATGAATGAGTGTGTGAATGAATTAGTGTGTGAGTGAGTGAGTGAGTGTATGAATGAGTGAATGCGTGTGTGAATGAGAAAGTGAGTGTGAATGAATGAGTGAGTGTGTGAATGAATGAGTTTGTGAATGAGTGAGTGTGTGAATGAAAAGTGTGAATGAGTGAGTGTGTGAATGAGTGAGTGAGTGTGTGAATGAGTGTGTGAATGAATAAGTGAGTGTGTGCATGGGTGTGTGAATGAATGAGTTTCTGAATGAATGAGTGTGTGAATGAGTGAGTGTGTGAATGAGTGAGTGCGTGTGTGAATGAATGAGTGAGCGTGTGAATGAATGAGTGAGTGTGTGAATGAGTGAGTGTGTGAATGAATGAGTGGGTGTGTGAGTGAATGAGTGAGTGTGTGAATGAGTGAGTGAGTGTGTGAATGAATGAGTGAGTGTGTGAATGAATGAGTGAGTGTGTGAATGAATGAGTGAGTGTGTGAATGAGTGAGTGTGCGAATGAATGAGTGTGGCAATGAAAGAATGAACGTGTGAATGAATGAGTGTGTGAATGAAAGAATGAATGTGTGATTGAATGAGTGAGTGTGTGAATGAAAGAATGAATGTGTGAATGAATGAGTGTGTGTGAATGAATGAGTGTGTGAATGTAAGAATGAATGTGTGAATAAATAAGTGACTGTGTGAATGAATGAGTAAGCTTGTGAAAGAATGAGTGAGTGTGTTAATGAGTGAGTTTGTGAATGAACGCATGAGTATGTGAGTGAGTGAGCGAGTGTGAATTAATGAGTGAGTGAGTGAATAAATCCGTGAGTTTGTGAAAGAATGAATGAGTGTGTGAATGAGTGAGTGAATGAATGTGTGTGTGTGTGTGTGAACTAGTGAGTTACTGAATGAATGAGTGAGTGTGTGAATGAATGAGTGAGTGTAAGAATGAATGAGTGAGTGTGTGAATGAATGAGTTTGTGAATGAATGAGTGAATGTGTGAATGAATGAGTGACTGTGTGAATGAATGAGTGAGTGTGTGAATGAATGATTTTGTGAATGAATGAGTGAGTGTGTGAATGAATGTCTGTGAATGAGTGAGTTACTGAAATAATGAATGAGTGTGTGAATGAGTGAGTGTGTGAATGAATGAGTAAGTCTGTGAATGAATGAGTGAGCATGTGAATGAATGAGTGAGTGTGTGAATGAATGAGTGACTTTGTGAATGAATGAGTGAATGCGTGAATGAATGAGTGAGTGTGTGAATGAATGAGTGAGTGTGTGAAGGAATGAGTGAATGTGTGAAGGAATGAGTGACTGTGTGAATGAATGAGTGTGTGTGTGAATGAGTGAGTTACTGATAGAACGAATGAGTGTGAATGAGTGAGTGTGTGTGTGTGAATGAGTGAGTTACTGAAAGAATGAATGAGTGTGTGAATGAGTGAGTGTGTGAATGAATGAGTGAGTGTATGAATGAGTGAGTGAGTGAGTGTGTGAATGAGTGAGTGAGTGTGTGAATGAGTGAGTGTGTGAATGAATGAGTGAGTGTGTGAATGAGTGAGTGTGTCAATGAAAGAATGAACGTGTGAATGAATGAGTGTGTGAATGAAAGAATGAATGTGTGAATGAATGAGTGAGTGTGAATGAATGAGTGAGTGTGTGAATGAATGAGTGTGCGAATGAATGAGTGTGTCAATGAAAGAATGAGTGTGTGAATGAAAGAATGAATGTGTGAATGAATGAGTGAGTGTGTGAATGAATGAGTGAGTGTGTGAATGAATGAGTGAGTGTGTGAATGCATGAGTGTGTGAATGAAAGAATGAATGTGTGAATGAATGAGTGACTGTGTGAATGAATAAGTTTGTGAAAGAATGAGTGAGTATGTTAAGGAGTGAGTTTGTGAATGAACGCATGAGTATGTGAATGAGTGAGTGAGTGAATAAATCCGTGAGTTTGTGAAAGAATGAGAGAGTGTGTGAATGAGTGTGTGTGTGTGTGTGAACTAGTGAGTTACTGAAAGAATGAATGAGTGTGTGAATGAGTGAGTGTGTGAATGAATGAATGAGTGAGTGTATGAATGAATGAGTGAGTGTGTGAATGAATGAGTTTGTGAATGAATGAGTGAATGTGTGATTGAATGAGTGACTGTGAATGAATAAATGAGTGTGTGAATGAATGAGTGACTGTGTGAATGAATAAATGAGTGTGTGAATGAATGAGTTTGTGAATGAATGGGTGTGTGTGTGAATGAGTGAGTGTGTGAATGAGTGAGTGTGAATGAGTGAGTGTGTGAATGTGTGAGTGTGTGAATGAATGAGTGTGTGTGAATGAGTGAGTTACTGAAAAAATGAATGAGTGTGTGAATGAGTGTGTGACTGAATGAGTGAGTGAGTGACTGAATGAGTGAGTGTGTGACTGAATGAGTGAGTGTGTGAATAAATGAGTGAGTGTGTGAATGAATAAGTGAGTGTGTGAATGAATGAGTGAATGTGTGAATGAATGAGTGAGTGTGTGAATGAATGAGTGTGTGAATGAATGAGTGAATGAGTGAATGTGTGAATGAGTGAGTGAGTGTGTGAATGAATGAGTGTTTGAATGAATGAGTGTGTGAATGAGTGAGTGTGTGAATGAATGAGTGAGTGAATGAGTGAGTGTGTGAATGAATGAGTAAGTGTGTGAATGATTGAGTGAGCGTGTGAATGAATGAGTGAATGCGTGAATGAATGAGTGTGAATGAATGAGGGAGTGTCTGAATGAATGAGGGAGTGTGTGAATGAATGAGGGAGTGTGTGAATGAATGAGTGAGCGTATGAATGAATGAGTGAATGTGTGAATGAATGAGTGTGTGAATGAATGAGTGAGTGTGTGAATGAGTGAGTGTGTGAATGAGTGAGTGTGTGAATGAGTGAGTGTGTGAATGAATGTGTGAATGAATAAGTGAGTGTGTGAATGAATGTGTCAATGAAAGAATGAATGTGTGAATGAATGAGTGTGTGAATGAAAGAATGAATGTGTGATTGAATGAGTGAGTGTGTGAATGAAAGAATGAATGTGTGAATGAATGAGGGAGTGTGTGAATGAATGAGTGTGTGAATGTAAGAATGAATGTGTGAATGAATGAGTGACTGTGTGAATCAATGAGTAAGTTTGTGAAAGAATGAGTGAGTGTGTTAATGAGTGAGTTTGTGAATGAACGCATGAGTATGTGAGTGAGTGAGCGAGTGTGAATTAATGAGTGAGTGAGTCAATAAATCCGTGAGTTTGTGAAAGAATGAGTGAGAGTGTGAATGAGTGTGTGTGTGTGTGTGTGAACTAGTGAGTTACTGAAAGAATGAATGAGTGTGTGAATGAGTGAGTGTGTGAATGAGTGAGTGTGTGAATGAGTGAGTGTGTGAATGTATGAATGAATGAGTGTGTGAATGAATGAGTTTGTGAATGAATGAGTGAATGTGTGAATGAATGAGTGACTGTGTGAATGAATAAATGAGTGTGTGAATGAATGAGTTTGTGAATGAATGGGTGTGTGAATGAATGAGTGAGTTTGTGAATGAGTGAGTTACTGAAAGAATGAATGAGTGTGTGAATGAGTGAGTGTGTGACTGAATGAGTGAGTGTGTGACTGAATGAGTGAGTGTGTGACTGAATGAGTGAGCGTGTGACTGAATGAGTGTCTGAAAGAATGAGTGAGCGTGTGAATGAATGAGTGAGTGTGTGACTGAATGAGTGAGTATGTGAATGAATGAGTTAGTGAATGAATGAGTGAATTGTGAATGAATGAGTGAGTGTGTGAATGAGTGAGTGTTTGAATGAAAGAATGAATGTGTGAATGAATGAGTGACTGTTTGAATGAATGAGTAAGTTTGTGAAAAGAATGAGTGTGTTAATGAGTGATTTTGTGAATGAATGCATGAGTATGTGAGTGAGCGAGTGTGAATTAATGAGTGAGTGTGTGAATGAATCCGTGAGTTTGTGAAAGAATGAGTGAGTGTGTGAATGAGTGAGTGAGTGAATGAATGTGTGTGTGTGTGTGTGAACTAGTGAGTTACTGAAAGAATGACTGAGTGTGTGAATGAATGAGTGAGTGTATGAATGAATGAGTGAGTGTGTGAATGAATGAGTTTGTGAATGAACGAGTGACTGTGTGAATGAATAAATGAGTGTGTGAATGAATGAGTTTGTGAATGAATGGGTGTGTGAACGAAAGAGTGAGTTTGTGAATGAGCGAGTGTGTGAATGAATGTGTGTGTGTGTGAATGAGTGAGTTACTGAAAGAATGAATGAGTGTGTGAATGAGTGAGTGTGTGACTGAATGAGAGAGTGTGTGACTGAATGAGTGAATGTGTGAATGAATGAGTGAGTGTGTGAATGAATGAGTGAGTGTGTGAATGAATGAGTGAATATGTGAATGAATGAGTGAGTGTGTGAATGAATGAGTGAGTGTGTGAATGAATGAGTGAGTGTGTGAATGAGTGTGTGTCTGTGAATGAGTGAGTTACTGAAATAATGAATGAGTGTGTGAATGAATGAGTGAATGTGTGAATGAATGAGTGAGTGTGTGAATGAATGAGTTTGTGAATGAATGAGTGAGTGTGTGAATGAGTGTGTGTCTGTGAATGAGTGAGTTACTGAAATAATGAATGAGTGTGTGAATGAATGAGTAAGTGTGTGAATGAATGAGTGAGCATGTGAATGAATGAGTGAGTGTGTGAATGAATGAGTGTGTGAATGTATGAGGGAGTGTGTGAATCAGTGAGTGCGTGAATGAATGTGTGTGTGTGTGAACTAGTGAGTTACTGAAAGAATGAATGAGTGTGTGAATGAGTGAGTGTGAATGAATGAGTGAGTGTATGAATGAATGAGTGAGTGTGTGAATGAATGAGTTTGTGAATGAATGAGTGAATGTGTGAATGAATGAGTGACTGTGTGAATGAATAAATGAGTGTGTGAATGAATGAGTTTGTGAATGAATGAGTGACTGTGTGAATGAATAAATGAGCGTGTGAATGAATGAGTTTGTAAATGAATGGGTGTGTGAATGAATGAGTGAGTGAATGAAAGAATGAATGTGTGAATGAATGAGTGAGTGTGTGAATGAATGAGTGTGCGAATGAATGAGTGTGTCAATGAAAGAATGAGTGTGTGAATGAAAGAATGAATGTGTGAATGAATGAGTGAGTGTGTGAATGAATAAATGAATGTGTGAATGAATGAGTTTGTAAATGAATGGGTGTGTGAATGAATGAGTGAGTGAATGAAAGAATGAATGTGTGAATGAATGAGTGAGCGTGTGAATGAATGAGTGAATGCGTGAATGAATGAGTGAGTGTGTGAATGAATGAGGGAGTGTGTGAATGAATGAGTGAGGGTGTGAATGAATGAGTGAGTGAGTGAATGAATGAGTGAGTGTGTGAATGAATGAGAGACTGTGTGAATGAATGAGTGTGTGAATGAATTAGTGTGTGAGTGAGTGAGTGAGTGTATGAATGAGTGAATGCGTGTGTGAATGAGAAAGTGAGTGTGAATGAATGAGTGAGTGTGTGAATGAATGAGTTTGTGAATGAGTGAGTGTGTGAATGAAAAGTGTGAATGAGTGAGTGTGTGAATGAGTGAGTGAGTGTGTGAATGAGTGTGTGAATGAATAAGTGAGTGTGTGCATGGGTGTGTGAATGAATGAGTTTCTGAATGAATGAGTGTGTGAATGAGTGAGTGTGTGAATGAGTGAGTGCGTGTGTGAATGAATGAGTGAGCGTGTGAATGAATGAGTGAGTGTGTGAATGAGTGAGTGTGTGAATGAATGAGTGGGTGTGTGAGTGAATGAGTGAGTGTGTGAATGAGTGAGTGAGTGTGTGAATGAATGAGTGAGTGTGTGAATGAATGAGTGAGTGTGTGAATGAATGAGTGAGTGTGTGAATGAGTGAGTGTGCGAATGAATGAGTGTGGCAATGAAAGAATGAACGTGTGAATGAATGAGTGTGTGAATGGAAGAATGAATGTGTGATTGAATGAGTGAGTGTGTGAATGAAAGAATGAATGTGTGAATGAATGAGTGTGTGTGAATGAATGAGTGTGTGAATGTAAGAATGAATGTGTGAATAAATAAGTGACTGTGTGAATGAATGAGTAAGCTTGTGAAAGAATGAGTGAGTGTGTTAATGAGTGAGTTTGTGAATGAACGCATGAGTATGTGAGTGAGTGAGCGAGTGTGAATTAATGAGTGAGTGAGTGAATAAATCCGTGAGTTTGTGAAAGAATGAGTGAGTGTGTGAATGAGTGAGTGAATGAATGTGTGTGTGTGTGTGTGAACTAGTGAGTTACTGAATGAATGAGTGAGTGTGTGAATGAATGAGTGAGTGTAAGAATGAATGAGTGAGTGTGTGAATGAATGAGTTTGTGAATGAATGAGTGAATGTGTGAATGAATGAGTGACTGTGTGAATGAATGAGTGAGTGTGTGAATGAATGATTTTGTGAATGAATGAGTGAGTGTGTGAATGAATGTCTGTGAATGAGTGAGTTACTGAAATAATGAATGAGTGTGTGAATGAGTGAGTGTGTGAATGAATGAGTAAGTCTGTGAATGAATGAGTGAGCATGTGAATGAATGAGTGAGTGTGTGAATGAATGAGTGACTTTGTGAATGAATGAGTGAATGCGTGAATGAATGAGTGAGTGTGTGAATGAATGAGTGAGTGTGTGAAGGAATGAGTGAATGTGTGAAGGAATGAGTGACTGTGTGAATGAATGAGTGTGTGTGTGAATGAGTGAGTTACTGATAGAACGAATGAGTGTGAATGAGTGAGTGTGTGTGTGTGAATGAGTGAGTTACTGAAAGAATGAATGAGTGTGTGAATGAGTGAGTGTGTGAATGAATGAGTGAGTGTATGAATGAGTGAGTGAGTGAGTGTGTGAATGAGTGAGTGAGTGTGTGAATGAGTGAGTGTGTGAATGAATGAGTGAGTGTGTGAATGAGTGAGTGTGTCAATGAAAGAATGAACGTGTGAATGAATGAGTGTGTGAATGAAAGAATGAATGTGTGAATGAATGAGTGAGTGAGTGAATGAATGAGTGAGTGTGTGAAATGAATGAGTGTGTGAATGAAAGAATGAACGTGTGAATGAATGAGTGTGTGTGTGAATGAATGACTGAGTGTGTGAATGAATGAGTGTGCGAATGAATGAGTGTGTCAATGAAAGAATGAGTGTGTGAATGAATGAGTGAGTGTGTGAATGAATGAGTGAGTGTGTGAATGAATGAGTGTGTGAATGAAAGAATGATTGTGTGAATGAATGAGTGAATTGTGAATGAATGAGTGAGTGTGTGAATGAATGTGTGTGTGAATGAAAGAATGAATGTGAGAGTGAATGAGTGACTGTGTGAATGAATGAGTAAGTTTGTGAAAGAATGAGTGATTGTGTTAAGGAGTGAGTTTGTGAATGAACGCATGAGTATGTGAGTGAGTGAGCGAGTGTGAATTAATGAGTGAGTGAGTGAATGAATCCGTGAGTTTGTGAAAGAATGAGTGAGAGTGTGAATGAGTGTGTGTGTGAACTAGTGAGTTACTGAAAGAATGAATGAGTGTGTGAATGAGTGAGTGTGTGAATGAGTGAGTGTGTGAATGAGTGAGTGTGTGAATGAGTGAGTGTGTGAATGAATGAATGAGCGTGTGAATGAATGAGTTTGTGAATGAATGAGTGAATGTGTGAATGGATGAGTGACTGTGTGAATGAATAAATGAGTGTGTGAATGAGTGAGTGTGTGACTGAATGAGTGAGTGTGTGACTGAATGAGTGAGTGTGTGACTGAATGAGTGAGTGTGTGACTGAATGAGTGAGTGTGTGATTGAATGAGTGAGTGTGTGACTGAATGAATGAGTGAGTATGTGAGTGAGTGAGTGTGTGAATGAATGAGTGAATGTGTGAAAGAATAAGTGAGTCTGTGAATGAATGAGTGTGTGAATGAGTGAGTGGGTGAGTGAATGAGTAAGTGTGTGAATGAATGAGTGAGCGTGTGAATGAATGAGTGAGCGTGTGAATGAATGAGTGAGCGTGTGAATGAATGAGTGAGTGTGTGAATGAATGAGTGTGTGAATGAGTGAGTGGGTGAGTGAATGAGTAAGTGTGTGAATGAATGAGTGAGCGTGTGAATGAATGAGTAAGTGTGTGAATGAATGAGTGAATGCGTGAATGAATGAGTGAGTGTGTGAATGAATGAGGGAGTCTGTGAATGAATGAGTGAGTGTGTGAATGAATGAGTGAGTGTGTGAATGAATGAGAGACTGTGTGAATGAATGAGTGTGTGAATGAATCAGTGAGTTTGTGAATGATTGAGTGAGCGTGTGAATGAATGAGTTTGTGAATGAGTGAGTGAGTGTGCGAATGAAATGTGTGGATGAGTGAGTGTGAATGAGTGAGTGTGTGAATGAGTGAGTGAGTGTGTGAATGAGTGTGTGAATGAATAAGTGAGTGTGTGCATGGGTGTGTGAATGAATGAGTTTCTGAATGAATGAGTGTGTGAATGAGTGAGTGTGTGAATGAGTGAGTGTGTGAATGAGTGAGTGCGTGTGTGAATGAATGAGTGACTGTGTGAATGAATGAGTGAGCGTGTGAATGAATGAGTGAGTGTGTGAATGAATGAGTGAGTGTGTGAATGAGTGAGTGAGTGTGTGAATGAATGAGTGTGTGAATGAATGACTGTGTGTGTGAATGAATGAGTGAATGTGTGAATGAGAGTGTGCGAATGAATGAGTGAGTGTGTGAATGAGTGAGTGTGTCAATGAAAGAATGAGCGTGTGAATGAATGAGTGTGTGAATGAAAGAATGAATGTGTGACTGAATGAGTGAGTGTGTGAATGAAAGAATGAATGTGTGAATGAATGAGTGAGTGTGTGAATGAATGAGTGTGTGAATGAAAGAATGAATGTGTGAATGAATGAGTGACTGCTTGAATGAATGAGTAAGTTTGTGAATGAATTAGTGAGTGTGTGAATGAGTGAGTGAGTGTGTGAATGAATGAGTGTGTGAATTAATGAGTGAGTGTGTGAATGAATGAATGAGTGAGTGTGTGAATGAGTGAGTGTGCGAATGAATGAGTGTGTCAATGAAAGAATGAACGTGTGAATGAATGAGTGTGTGAATGAAAGAATGAATGTGTGATTGAATGAGTGAGTGTGTGAATGAAACAATGAATGTGTGAATGAATGAGTGAGTGTGTGAATGAGTGAGTGTGTGAATGAATGAGTGGGTGTGTGAGTGAATGAGTGAGTGTGTGAATGAGTGAGTGAGTGTGTGAATGAATGAGTGAGTGTGTGAATGAATGAGTGAGTGTGTGAATGAATGAGTGAGTGTGTGAATGAGTGAGTGTGCGAATGAATGAGTGTGGCAATGAAAGAATGAACGTGTGAATGAATGAGTGTGTGAATGGAAGAATGAATGTGTGATTGAATGAGTGAGTGTGTGAATGAAAGAATGAATGTGTGAATGAATGAGTGTGTGTGAATGAATGAGTGTGTGAATGTAAGAATGAATGTGTGAATAAATAAGTGACTGTGTGAATGAATGAGTAAGCTTGTGAAAGAATGAGTGAGTGTGTTAATGAGTGAGTTTGTGAATGAACGCATGAGTATGTGAGTGAGTGAGCGAGTGTGAATTAATGAGTGAGTGAGTGAATAAATCCGTGAGTTTGTGAAAGAATGAGTGAGTGTGTGAATGAGTGAGTGAATGAATGTGTGTGTGTGTGTGTGAACTAGTGAGTTACTGAATGAATGAGTGAGTGTGTGAATGAATGAGTGAGTGTAAGAATGAATGAGTGAGTGTGTGAATGAATGAGTTTGTGAATGAATGAGTGAATGTGTGAATGAATGAGTGACTGTGTGAATGAATGAGTGAGTGTGTGAATGAATGATTTTGTGAATGAATGAGTGAGTGTGTGAATGAATGTCTGTGAATGAGTGAGTTACTGAAATAATGAATGAGTGTGTGAATGAGTGAGTGTGTGAATGAATGAGTAAGTCTGTGAATGAATGAGTGAGCATGTGAATGAATGAGTGAGTGTGTGAATGAATGAGTGACTTTGTGAATGAATGAGTGAATGCGTGAATGAATGAGTGAGTGTGTGAATGAATGAGTGAGTGTGTGAAGGAATGAGTGAATGTGTGAAGGAATGAGTGACTGTGTGAATGAATGAGTGTGTGTGTGAATGAGTGAGTTACTGATAGAACGAATGAGTGTGAATGAGTGAGTGTGTGTGTGTGAATGAGTGAGTTACTGAAAGAATGAATGAGTGTGTGAATGAGTGAGTGTGTGAATGAATGAGTGAGTGTATGAATGAGTGAGTGAGTGAGTGTGTGAATGAGTGAGTGAGTGTGTGAATGAGTGAGTGTGTGAATGAATGAGTGAGTGTGTGAATGAGTGAGTGTGTCAATGGAAGAATGAACGTGTGAATGAATGAGTGTGTGAATGAAAGAATGAATGTGTGAATGAATGAGTGAGTGAGTGAATGAATGAGTGAGTGTGTGAAATGAATGAGTGTGTGAATGAAAGAATGAACGTGTGAATGAATGAGTGTGTGTGTGAATGAATGACTGAGTGTGTGAATGAATGAGTGTGCGAATGAATGAGTGTGTCAATGAAAGAATGAGTGTGTGAATGAATGAGTGAGTGTGTGAATGAATGAGTGAGTGTGTGAATGAATGAGTGTGTGAATGAAAGAATGATTGTGTGAATGAATGAGTGAATTGTGAATGAATGAGTGAGTGTGTGAATGAATGTGTGTGTGAATGAAAGAATGAATGTGAGAGTGAATGAGTGACTGTGTGAATGAATGAGTAAGTTTGTGAAAGAATGAGTGATTGTGTTAAGGAGTGAGTTTGTGAATGAACGCATGAGTATGTGAGTGAGTGAGCGAGTGTGAATTAATGAGTGAGTGAGTGAATGAATCCGTGAGTTTGTGAAAGAATGAGTGAGAGTGTGAATGAGTGTGTGTGTGAACTAGTGAGTTACTGAAAGAATGAATGAGTGTGTGAATGAGTGAGTGTGTGAATGAGTGAGTGTGTGAATGAGTGAGTGTGTGAATGAGTGAGTGTGTGAATGAATGAATGAGCGTGTGAATGAATGAGTTTGTGAATGAATGAGTGAATGTGTGAATGGATGAGTGACTGTGTGAATGAATAAATGAGTGTGTGAATGAGTGAGTGTGTGACTGAATGAGTGAGTGTGTGACTGAATGAGTGAGTGTGTGACTGAATGAGTGAGTGTGTGACTGAATGAGTGAGTGTGTGATTGAATGAGTGAGTGTGTGACTGAATGAATGAGTGAGTATGTGAGTGAGTGAGTGTGTGAATGAATGAGTGAATGTGTGAAAGAATAAGTGAGTCTGTGAATGAATGAGTGTGTGAATGAGTGAGTGGGTGAGTGAATGAGTAAGTGTGTGAATGAATGAGTGAGCGTGTGAATGAATGAGTGAGCGTGTGAATGAATGAGTGAGCGTGTGAATGAATGAGTGAGTGTGTGAATGAATGAGTGTGTGAATGAGTGAGTGGGTGAGTGAATGAGTAAGTGTGTGAATGAATGAGTGAGCGTGTGAATGAATGAGTAAGTGTGTGAATGAATGAGTGAATGCGTGAATGAATGAGTGAGTGTGTGAATGAATGAGGGAGTCTGTGAATGAATGAGTGAGTGTGTGAATGAATGAGTGAGTGTGTGAATGAATGAGAGACTGTGTGAATGAATGAGTGTGTGAATGAATCAGTGAGTTTGTGAATGATTGAGTGAGCGTGTGAATGAATGAGTTTGTGAATGAGTGAGTGAGTGTGCGAATGAAATGTGTGGATGAGTGAGTGTGAATGAGTGAGTGTGTGAATGAGTGAGTGAGTGTGTGAATGAGTGTGTGAATGAATAAGTGAGTGTGTGCATGGGTGTGTGAATGAATGAGTTTCTGAATGAATGAGTGTGTGAATGAGTGAGTGTGTGAATGAGTGAGTGTGTGAATGAGTGAGTGCGTGTGTGAATGAATGAGTGACTGTGTGAATGAATGAGTGAGCGTGTGAATGAATGAGTGAGTGTGTGAATGAATGAGTGAGTGTGTGAATGAGTGAGTGAGTGTGTGAATGAATGAGTGTGTGAATGAATGACTGTGTGTGTGAATGAATGAGTGAATGTGTGAATGAGAGTGTGCGAATGAATGAGTGAGTGTGTGAATGAGTGAGTGTGTCAATGAAAGAATGAGCGTGTGAATGAATGAGTGTGTGAATGAAAGAATGAATGTGTGACTGAATGAGTGAGTGTGTGAATGAAAGAATGAATGTGTGAATGAATGAGTGAGTGTGTGAATGAATGAGTGTGTGAATGAAAGAATGAATGTGTGAATGAATGAGTGACTGCTTGAATGAATGAGTAAGTTTGTGAATGAATTAGTGAGTGTGTGAATGAGTGAGTGAGTGTGTGAATGAATGAGTGTGTGAATTAATGAGTGAGTGTGTGAATGAATGAATGAGTGAGTGTGTGAATGAGTGAGTGTGCGAATGAATGAGTGTGTCAATGAAAGAATGAACGTGTGAATGAATGAGTGTGTGAATGAAAGAATGAATGTGTGATTGAATGAGTGAGTGTGTGAATGAAACAATGAATGTGTGAATGAATGAGTGAGTGTGTGAATGAAAGAATGAATGTGAGAGTGAATGAGTGACTGTGTGAATGAATGAGTAAGTTTGTGAAAGAATGAGTGAGTGTGTTAATGAGTGAGTTTGTGAATGAACGCACGAGTATGTGAGTGAGTGAGCGAGTGTGAATTAATGAGTGAGTGAGTGAATAAATCCGTGAGTTCGTGAAAGAATGAGTGAGTGTGTGAATGAGTGAGTGAATGAATGTGTGTGTGTGTGTGTGAACTAGTGAGTTACTGAATGAATGAGTGTGTGAATGATTGAGTTTGTGAATGAATGAGTGAATGTGTGAATGAATGAGTGACTGTGTGAATGAATGAGTGAGTGTGTGAATGAGTGTCTGTGAATGAGTGAGTTACTGAAATAATGAATGAGTGCGTGAATGAGTGAGTGGGTGAGTGAATGAGTAAGTGTGTGACTGAATGAGTGAGCGTGTGAATGAATGAGTGAGCGTGTGAATGAATGAGTGAATGCGTGAATGAATGAGTGAGTGTGTGAATGAATGAGTGAGTGTGTGAATGAATGAGTGAGTGAGTGAATGAATGAGTGAGTGTGTGAATGAATGAGAGACTGTGTGAATGAATGAGTGTGTGAATTAATTAGTGTGTGAGTGAGTGAGTGAGTGTATGAATGAGTGAATGCGTGTGTGAATGAGAAAGTGAGTGTGTGAATGAATGAGTGAGTGTGTGAATGAATCAGTGAGTTTGTGAATGATTGAGTGAGCGTGTGAATGAATGGGTTTGTGAATGAGTGAGTGTGTGAATGAAAAGTGTGAATGAGTGAGTGTGTGAATGAGTGAGTGAGTGTGTGAATGAGTGTGGGAATGAATAAGTGAGTGTGTGCATGGGTGTGTGAATGAATGAGTTTCTGAATGAATGTGTGTGTGAATGAGTGGGTGTGTGAATGAGTGAGTGCGTGTGTGAATGAATGAGTGAGCGTGTGAATGAATGAGTGTGCGTGCGAATGAATGAGTGAGTGTGTGAATGAATGAGTGAGTGTGTGAATGAATGAGTGAGTGTGTGAATGAGTGAGTGCGCAAATGAATGAGTGTGTCAATGAAAGAATGAACGTGTGAATGAATGAGTGTGTGAATGAAAGAATGAATGTGTGATTGAATGAGTGAGTGTGTGAATGAAAGAATGAATGTGTGAATGAATGAGTGTGTGAATGAATGAGTGTGTGACTGTAAGAATGAATGTGTGAATGAATGAGTGACTGTGTGAATGAATGAGTAAGTTTGTGAAAGAATGAGTGAGTGTGTTAATGAGTGAGTTTGTGAATGAACGCATGAGTATGTGAGTGAGTGAGCGAGTGTGAATTAATGAGTGAGTGAGTGAATAAATCCGTGAGTTTGTGAAAGAATGAGTGAGTGTGTGAATGAGTGAGTGAATGAATGTGTCTGTGTGTGTGTGTGTGTGAACTAGTGAGTTACTGAATGAATGAGTGAATGTGTGAATGAATGAGTGTTTGAATGAATGATTTTGTGAATGAATGAGTGAGTGTGTGAATGAGTGTCTGTGAATGAGTGAGTTACTGAAATAATGAATGAGTGTGTGAATGAGTGAGTGTGTGAATGAATGAGTAAGTGTGTGAATGAATGAGTGAGCATATGAATGAATGAGTGAGTGTGTGAATGAGTGACTTTGTGAATGAATGAGTGAATGTGTGAATGAATGAGTGAGTGTGTGAAGGAATGAGTGAATGTGTGAAGGAATGAGTGACTGTGTGAATGAATGAGTGTGTGTGTGAATGAGGGAGTTACTGAAAGAATGAATGAGTGTGAATGAGTGAGTGTGTGTGTGTGAACTAGTGAGTTACTGAATGAATGAGTGAATGTGTGAATGAATGAGTGAGTGTGTGAATGAATGATTTTGTGAATGAATGAGTGAGTGTGTGAATGAGTGTCTGTGAATGAGTGAGTTACTGAAATAATGAATGAGTGTGTGAATGAGTGAGTGTGTGAATGAATGAGTAAGTGTGTGAATGAATGAGTGAATGTGTGTGTGAATGAGAAAGTGAGTGTGTGAATGAATGAGTGAGTGTGTGAATGAATCAGTGAGTTTGTGAATGATTGAGTGAGCGTGTGAATGAATGGGTTTGTGAATGAGTGAGTGTGTGAATGAAAAGTGTGAATGAGTGAGTGTGTGAATGAGTGAGTGAGTGTGTGAATGAGTGTGTGAATGAATAAGTGAGTGTGTGCATGGGTGTGTGAATGAATGAGTTTCTGAATGAATGAGTGTGTGAATGAGTGAGTGTGTGAATGAGTGAGTTTCTGAATGAATGAGTGTGTGAATGAAAGAATGAATGTGTGATTGAATGAGTGAGTGTGTGAATGAAAGAATGAATGTGTGAATGAATGAGTGTGTGAATGAATGAGTGTGTGAATGTAAGAATGAATGTGTGAATGAATGAGTGACTGTGTGAATGAATGAGTAAGTTTGTGAAAGAATGAGTGAGTGTGTTAATGAGTGAGTTTGTGAATGAACGAGTGACTGTGTGAATGAATAAATGAGTGTGTGAATGAATGAGTTTGTGAATGAATGGGTGTGTGAACGAAAGAGTGAGTTTGTGAATGAGCGAGTGTGTGAATGAATGTGTGTGTGTGTGAATGAGTGAGTTACTGAAAGAATGAATGAGTGTGTGAATGAGTGAGTGTGTGACTGAATGAGAGAGTGTGTGACTGAATGAGTGAATGTGTGAATGAATGAGTGAGTGTGTGAATGAATGAGTGAGTGTGTGAATGAATGAGTGAATATGTGAATGAATGAGTGAGTGTGTGAATGAATGAGTGAGTGTGTGAATGAATGAGTGAGTGTGTGAATGAGTGTGTGTCTGTGAATGAGTGAGTTACTGAAATAATGAATGAGTGTGTGAATGAATGAGTGAATGTGTGAATGAATGAGTGAGTGTGTGAATGAATGAGTTTGTGAATGAATGAGTGAGTGTGTGAATGAGTGTGTGTCTGTGAATGAGTGAGTTACTGAAATAATGAATGAGTGTGTGAATGAATGAGTAAGTGTGTGAATGAATGAGTGAGCATGTGAATGAATGAGTGAGTGTGTGAATGAATGAGTGTGTGAATGTATGAGGGAGTGTGTGAATCAGTGAGTGCGTGAATGAATGTGTGTGTGTGTGAACTAGTGAGTTACTGAAAGAATGAATGAGTGTGTGAATGAGTGAGTGTGAATGAATGAGTGAGTGTATGAATGAATGAGTGAGTGTGTGAATGAATGAGTTTGTGAATGAATGAGTGAATGTGTGAATGAATGAGTGACTGTGTGAATGAATAAATGAGTGTGTGAATGAATGAGTTTGTGAATGAATGAGTGACTGTGTGAATGAATAAATGAGCGTGTGAATGAATGAGTTTGTAAATGAATGGGTGTGTGAATGAATGAGTGAGTGAATGAAAGAATGAATGTGTGAATGAATGAGTGAGTGTGTGAATGAATGAGTGTGCGAATGAATGAGTGTGTCAATGAAAGAATGAGTGTGTGAATGAAAGAATGAATGTGTGAATGAATGAGTGAGTGTGTGAATGAATAAATGAATGTGTGAATGAATGAGTTTGTAAATGAATGGGTGTGTGAATGAATGAGTGAGTGAATGAAAGAATGAATGTGTGAATGAATGAGTGAGCGTGTGAATGAATGAGTGAATGCGTGAATGAATGAGTGAGTGTGTGAATGAATGAGGGAGTGTGTGAATGAATGAGTGAGGGTGTGAATGAATGAGTGAGTGAGTGAATGAATGAGTGAGTGTGTGAATGAATGAGAGACTGTGTGAATGAATGAGTGTGTGAATGAATTAGTGTGTGAGTGAGTGAGTGAGTGTATGAATGAGTGAATGCGTGTGTGAATGAGAAAGTGAGTGTGAATGAATGAGTGAGTGTGTGAATGAATGAGTTTGTGAATGAGTGAGTGTGTGAATGAAAAGTGTGAATGAGTGAGTGTGTGAATGAGTGAGTGAGTGTGTGAATGAGTGTGTGAATGAATAAGTGAGTGTGTGCATGGGTGTGTGAATGAATGAGTTTCTGAATGAATGAGTGTGTGAATGAGTGAGTGTGTGAATGAGTGAGTGCGTGTGTGAATGAATGAGTGAGCGTGTGAATGAATGAGTGAGTGTGTGAATGAGTGAGTGTGTGAATGAATGAGTGGGTGTGTGAGTGAATGAGTGAGTGTGTGAATGAGTGAGTGAGTGTGTGAATGAATGAGTGAGTGTGTGAATGAATGAGTGAGTGTGTGAATGAATGAGTGAGTGTGTGAATGAGTGAGTGTGCGAATGAATGAGTGTGGCAATGAAAGAATGAACGTGTGAATGAATGAGTGTGTGAATGGAAGAATGAATGTGTGATTGAATGAGTGAGTGTGTGAATGAAAGAATGAATGTGTGAATGAATGAGTGTGTGTGAATGAATGAGTGTGTGAATGTAAGAATGAATGTGTGAATAAATAAGTGACTGTGTGAATGAATGAGTAAGCTTGTGAAAGAATGAGTGAGTGTGTTAATGAGTGAGTTTGTGAATGAACGCATGAGTATGTGAGTGAGTGAGCGAGTGTGAATTAATGAGTGAGTGAGTGAATAAATCCGTGAGTTTGTGAAAGAATGAGTGAGTGTGTGAATGAGTGAGTGAATGAATGTGTGTGTGTGTGTGTGAACTAGTGAGTTACTGAATGAATGAGTGAGTGTGTGAATGAATGAGTGAGTGTAAGAATGAATGAGTGAGTGTGTGAATGAATGAGTTTGTGAATGAATGAGTGAATGTGTGAATGAATGAGTGACTGTGTGAATGAATGAGTGAGTGTGTGAATGAATGATTTTGTGAATGAATGAGTGAGTGTGTGAATGAATGTCTGTGAATGAGTGAGTTACTGAAATAATGAATGAGTGTGTGAATGAGTGAGTGTGTGAATGAATGAGTAAGTCTGTGAATGAATGAGTGAGCATGTGAATGAATGAGTGAGTGTGTGAATGAATGAGTGACTTTGTGAATGAATGAGTGAATGCGTGAATGAATGAGTGAGTGTGTGAATGAATGAGTGAGTGTGTGAAGGAATGAGTGAATGTGTGAAGGAATGAGTGACTGTGTGAATGAATGAGTGTGTGTGTGAATGAGTGAGTTACTGATAGAACGAATGAGTGTGAATGAGTGAGTGTGTGTGTGTGAATGAGTGAGTTACTGAAAGAATGAATGAGTGTGTGAATGAGTGAGTGTGTGAATGAATGAGTGAGTGTATGAATGAGTGAGTGAGTGAGTGTGTGAATGAGTGAGTGAGTGTGTGAATGAGTGAGTGTGTGAATGAATGAGTGAGTGTGTGAATGAGTGAGTGTGTCAATGAAAGAATGAACGTGTGAATGAATGAGTGTGTGAATGAAAGAATGAATGTGTGAATGAATGAGTGAGTGAGTGAATGAATGAGTGAGTGTGTGAAATGAATGAGTGTGTGAATGAAAGAATGAACGTGTGAATGAATGAGTGTGTGTGTGAATGAATGACTGAGTGTGTGAATGAATGAGTGTGCGAATGAATGAGTGTGTCAATGAAAGAATGAGTGTGTGAATGAATGAGTGAGTGTGTGAATGAATGAGTGAGTGTGTGAATGAATGAGTGTGTGAATGAAAGAATGATTGTGTGAATGAATGAGTGAATTGTGAATGAATGAGTGAGTGTGTGAATGAATGTGTGTGTGAATGAAAGAATGAATGTGAGAGTGAATGAGTGACTGTGTGAATGAATGAGTAAGTTTGTGAAAGAATGAGTGATTGTGTTAAGGAGTGAGTTTGTGAATGAACGCATGAGTATGTGAGTGAGTGAGCGAGTGTGAATTAATGAGTGAGTGAGTGAATGAATCCGTGAGTTTGTGAAAGAATGAGTGAGAGTGTGAATGAGTGTGTGTGTGAACTAGTGAGTTACTGAAAGAATGAATGAGTGTGTGAATGAGTGAGTGTGTGAATGAGTGAGTGTGTGAATGAGTGAGTGTGTGAATGAGTGAGTGTGTGAATGAATGAATGAGCGTGTGAATGAATGAGTTTGTGAATGAATGAGTGAATGTGTGAATGGATGAGTGACTGTGTGAATGAATAAATGAGTGTGTGAATGAGTGAGTGTGTGACTGAATGAGTGAGTGTGTGACTGAATGAGTGAGTGTGTGACTGAATGAGTGAGTGTGTGACTGAATGAGTGAGTGTGTGATTGAATGAGTGAGTGTGTGACTGAATGAATGAGTGAGTATGTGAGTGAGTGAGTGTGTGAATGAATGAGTGAATGTGTGAAAGAATAAGTGAGTCTGTGAATGAATGAGTGTGTGAATGAGTGAGTGGGTGAGTGAATGAGTAAGTGTGTGAATGAATGAGTGAGCGTGTGAATGAATGAGTGAGCGTGTGAATGAATGAGTGAGCGTGTGAATGAATGAGTGAGTGTGTGAATGAATGAGTGTGTGAATGAGTGAGTGGGTGAGTGAATGAGTAAGTGTGTGAATGAATGAGTGAGCGTGTGAATGAATGAGTAAGTGTGTGAATGAATGAGTGAATGCGTGAATGAATGAGTGAGTGTGTGAATGAATGAGGGAGTCTGTGAATGAATGAGTGAGTGTGTGAATGAATGAGTGAGTGTGTGAATGAATGAGAGACTGTGTGAATGAATGAGTGTGTGAATGAATCAGTGAGTTTGTGAATGATTGAGTGAGCGTGTGAATGAATGAGTTTGTGAATGAGTGAGTGAGTGTGCGAATGAAATGTGTGGATGAGTGAGTGTGAATGAGTGAGTGTGTGAATGAGTGAGTGAGTGTGTGAATGAGTGTGTGAATGAATAAGTGAGTGTGTGCATGGGTGTGTGAATGAATGAGTTTCTGAATGAATGAGTGTGTGAATGAGTGAGTGTGTGAATGAGTGAGTGTGTGAATGAGTGAGTGCGTGTGTGAATGAATGAGTGACTGTGTGAATGAATGAGTGAGCGTGTGAATGAATGAGTGAGTGTGTGAATGAATGAGTGAGTGTGTGAATGAGTGAGTGAGTGTGTGAATGAATGAGTGTGTGAATGAATGACTGTGTGTGTGAATGAATGAGTGAATGTGTGAATGAGAGTGTGCGAATGAATGAGTGAGTGTGTGAATGAGTGAGTGTGTCAATGAAAGAATGAGCGTGTGAATGAATGAGTGTGTGAATGAAAGAATGAATGTGTGACTGAATGAGTGAGTGTGTGAATGAAAGAATGAATGTGTGAATGAATGAGTGAGTGTGTGAATGAATGAGTGTGTGAATGAAAGAATGAATGTGTGAATGAATGAGTGACTGCTTGAATGAATGAGTAAGTTTGTGAATGAATTAGTGAGTGTGTGAATGAGTGAGTGAGTGTGTGAATGAATGAGTGTGTGAATTAATGAGTGAGTGTGTGAATGAATGAATGAGTGAGTGTGTGAATGAGTGAGTGTGCGAATGAATGAGTGTGTCAATGAAAGAATGAACGTGTGAATGAATGAGTGTGTGAATGAAAGAATGAATGTGTGATTGAATGAGTGAGTGTGTGAATGAAACAATGAATGTGTGAATGAATGAGTGAGTGTGTGAATGAAAGAATGAATGTGAGAGTGAATGAGTGACTGTGTGAATGAATGAGTAAGTTTGTGAAAGAATGAGTGAGTGTGTTAATGAGTGAGTTTGTGAATGAACGCACGAGTATGTGAGTGAGTGAGCGAGTGTGAATTAATGAGTGAGTGAGTGAATAAATCCGTGAGTTCGTGAAAGAATGAGTGAGTGTGTGAATGAGTGAGTGAATGAATGTGTGTGTGTGTGTGTGAACTAGTGAGTTACTGAATGAATGAGTGTGTGAATGATTGAGTTTGTGAATGAATGAGTGAATGTGTGAATGAATGAGTGACTGTGTGAATGAATGAGTGAGTGTGTGAATGAGTGTCTGTGAATGAGTGAGTTACTGAAATAATGAATGAGTGCGTGAATGAGTGAGTGGGTGAGTGAATGAGTAAGTGTGTGACTGAATGAGTGAGCGTGTGAATGAATGAGTGAGCGTGTGAATGAATGAGTGAATGCGTGAATGAATGAGTGAGTGTGTGAATGAATGAGTGAGTGTGTGAATGAATGAGTGAGTGAGTGAATGAATGAGTGAGTGTGTGAATGAATGAGAGACTGTGTGAATGAATGAGTGTGTGAATTAATTAGTGTGTGAGTGAGTGAGTGAGTGTATGAATGAGTGAATGCGTGTGTGAATGAGAAAGTGAGTGTGTGAATGAATGAGTGAGTGTGTGAATGAATCAGTGAGTTTGTGAATGATTGAGTGAGCGTGTGAATGAATGGGTTTGTGAATGAGTGAGTGTGTGAATGAAAAGTGTGAATGAGTGAGTGTGTGAATGAGTGAGTGAGTGTGTGAATGAGTGTGTGAATGAATAAGTGAGTGTGTGCATGGGTGTGTGAATGAATGAGTTTCTGAATGAATGTGTGTGTGAATGAGTGGGTGTGTGAATGAGTGAGTGCGTGTGTGAATGAATGAGTGAGCGTGTGAATGAATGAGTGTGCGTGCGAATGAATGAGTGAGTGTGTGAATGAATGAGTGAGTGTGTGAATGAATGAGTGAGTGTGTGAATGAGTGAGTGCGCAAATGAATGAGTGTGTCAATGAAAGAATGAACGTGTGAATGAATGAGTGTGTGAATGAAAGAATGAATGTGTGATTGAATGAGTGAGTGTGTGAATGAAAGAATGAATGTGTGAATGAATGAGTGTGTGAATGAATGAGTGTGTGACTGTAAGAATGAATGTGTGAATGAATGAGTGACTGTGTGAATGAATGAGTAAGTTTGTGAAAGAATGAGTGAGTGTGTTAATGAGTGAGTTTGTGAATGAACGCATGAGTGAGTGAGTGAGCGAGTGTGAATTAATGAGTGAGTGAGTGAATAAATCCGTGAGTTTGTGAAAGAATGAGTGAGTGTGTGAATGAGTGAGTGAATGAATGTGTCTGTGTGTGTGTGTGTGTGAACTAGTGAGTTACTGAATGAATGAGTGAATGTGTGAATGAATGAGTGTTTGAATGAATGATTTTGTGAATGAATGAGTGAGTGTGTGAATGAGTGTCTGTGAATGAGTGAGTTACTGAAATAATGAATGAGTGTGTGAATGAGTGAGTGTGTGAATGAATGAGTAAGTGTGTGAATGAATGAGTGAGCATATGAATGAATGAGTGAGTGTGTGAATGAGTGACTTTGTGAATGAATGAGTGAATGTGTGAATGAATGAGTGAGTGTGTGAAGGAATGAGTGAATGTGTGAAGGAATGAGTGACTGTGTGAATGAATGAGTGTGTGTGTGAATGAGGGAGTTACTGAAAGAATGAATGAGTGTGAATGAGTGAGTGTGTGTGTGTGAACTAGTGAGTTACTGAATGAATGAGTGAATGTGTGAATGAATGAGTGAGTGTGTGAATGAATGATTTTGTGAATGAATGAGTGAGTGTGTGAATGAGTGTCTGTGAATGAGTGAGTTACTGAAATAATGAATGAGTGTGTGAATGAGTGAGTGTGTGAATGAATGAGTAAGTGTGTGAATGAATGAGTGAATGTGTGTGTGAATGAGAAAGTGAGTGTGTGAATGAATGAGTGAGTGTGTGAATGAATCAGTGAGTTTGTGAATGATTGAGTGAGCGTGTGAATGAATGGGTTTGTGAATGAGTGAGTGTGTGAATGAAAAGTGTGAATGAGTGAGTGTGTGAATGAGTGAGTGAGTGTGTGAATGAGTGTGTGAATGAATAAGTGAGTGTGTGCATGGGTGTGTGAATGAATGAGTTTCTGAATGAATGAGTGTGTGAATGAGTGAGTGTGTGAATGAGTGAGTGCGTGTGTGAATGAATGAGTGAGCGTGTGAATGAATGAGTGTGCGTGTGAATGAATGAGTGAGTGTGTGAATGAATGAGTGAGTGTGTGAATGAATGAGTGAGTGTGTGAATGAGTGAGTGCGCAAATGAATGAGTGTGTCAATGAAAGAATGAACGTGTGAATGAATGAGTGTGTGAATGAAAGAATGAATGTGTGATTGAATGAGTGAGTGTGTGAATGAAAGAATGAATGTGTGAATGAATGAGTGTGTGAATGAATGAGTGTGTGAATGTAAGAATGAATGTGTGAATGAATGAGTGACTGTGTGAATGAATGAGTAAGTTTGTGAAAGAATGAGTGAGTGTGTTAATGAGTGAGTTTGTGAATGAACGCATGAGTATGTGAGTGAGTGAGCGAGTGTGAATTAATGAGTGAGTGAGTGAATAAATCCGTGAGTTTGTGAAAGAATGAGTGAGTGTGTGAATGAGTGAGTGAATGAATGTGTCTGTGTGTGTGTGTGTGTGAACTAGTGAGTTACTGAATGAATGAGTGAATGTGTGAATGAATGAGTGTGTGAATGAATGATTTTGTGAATGAATGAGTGAGTGTGTGAATGAGTGTCTGTGAATGAGTGAGTTACTGAAATAATGAATGAGTGTGTGAATGAGTGAGTGTGTGAATGAATGAGTAAGTGTGTGAATGAATGAGTGAGCATATGAATGAATGAGTGAGTGTGTGAATGAATGAGTGACTTTGTGAATGAATGAGTGAATGTGTGAATGAATGAGTGAGTGTGTGAAGGAATGAGTGAATGTGTGAAGGAATGAGTGACTGTGTGAATGAATGAGTGTGTGTGTGAATGAGGGAGTTACTGAAAGAATGAATGAGTGTGAATGAGTGAGTGTGTGTGTGTGAACTAGTGAGTTACTGAAAGAATGAATGAGTGTGTGAATGAGTGAGTGTGTGACTGAATGAGTGAGTGTGTGACTTAATGAGTGAGTGTGTGACTGAATGAATGAGTAAGTATGTGAGTGAGTGAGTGTGTGAATGAATGAGTGAATGTGTGAAAGAATAAGTGAGTCTGTGAGTGAATGAGTGTGTGAATGAGTGAGTGGGTGAGTGAATGAGTAAGTGTGTGAATGAATGAGTGAGCGTGTGAATGAATGAGTGAGCGTGTGAATGAATGAGTGAGCGTGTGAATGAATGAGTGTGTGAATGAGTGAGTGGGTGAGTGAATGAGTAAGTGTGTGAATGAATGAGTGAGCGTGTGAATGAATGAGTAAGTGTGTGAATGAATGAGTGAATGCGTGAATGAATGAGTGAGTGTGTGAATGAATGAGGGAGTCGGTGAATGAATGAGTGAGTGTGTGAATGAATGAGTGAGTGTGTGAATGAATGAGAGACTGTGTGAATGAATGAGTGTGTGAATGAATCAGTGAGTTTGTGAATGATTGAGTGAGCGTGTGAATGAATGAGTTTGTGAATGAGTGAGTGAGTGTGCGAATGAAATGTGTGGATGAGTGAGTGTGAATGAGTGAGTGTGTGAATGAGTGTGTGAATGAATAAGTGAGTGTGTGCATGGGTGTGTGAATGAATGAGTTTCTGAATGAATGAGTGTGTGAATGAGTGAGTGTGTGAATGAGTGAGTGTGTGAATGAGTGAGTGCGTGTGTGAATGAATGAGTGACTGTGTGAATGAATGAGTGAGCGTGTGAATGAATGAGTGAGTGTGTGAATGAATGAGTGAGTGTGTGAATGAGTGAGTGAGTGTGTGAATGAATGAGTGTGTGAATGAATGACTGTGTGTGTGAATGAATGAGTGAATGTGTGAATGAGAGTGTGCGAATGAATGAGTGAGTGTGTGAATGAGTGAGTGTGTCAATGAAAGAATGAGTGTGTGAATGAAAGAATGAATGTATGACTGAATGAGTGAGTGTGTGAATGAAAGAATGAATGTGTGAATGAATGAGTGACTGTTTGAATGAATGAGTAAGTTTGTGAATGAATTAGTGAGTGTGTGAATGAGTGAGTGAGTGTGTGAATGAATGAGTGTTTGAATTAATGAGTGAGTGTGTGAATGAATGAATGAGTGAGTGTGTGAATGAGTGAGTGTGCGAATGAATGAGTGTGTCAATGAAAGAATGAACGTGTGAATGAATGAGTGTGTGAATGAAAGAATGAATGTGTGATTGAATGAGTGAGTGTGTGAATGAAACAATGAATGTGTGAATGAATGAGTGAGTGTGTGAATGAAAGAATGAATGTGAGAGTGAATGAGTGACTGTGTGAATGAATGAGTAAGTTTGTGAAAGAATGAGTGAGTGTGTTAAGGAGTGAGTTTGTGAATGAACGCACGAGTATGTGAGTGAGTGAGCGAGTGTGAATTAATGAGTGAGTGAGTGAATAAATCCGTGAGTTCGTGAAAGAATGAGTGAGTGTGTGAATGAGTGAGTGAATGAATGTGTGTGTGTGTGTGTGAACTAGTGAGTTACTGAATGAATGAGTGTGTGAATGATTGAGTTTGTGAATGAATGAGTGAATGTGTGAATGAATGAGTGACTGTGTGAATGAATGAGTGAGTGTGTGAATGAGTGTCTGTGAATGAGTGAGTTACTGAAATAATGAATGAGTGCGTGAATGAGTGAGTGGGTGAGTGAATGAGTAAGTGTGTGACTGAATGAGTGAGCGTGTGAATGAATGAGTGAGCGTGTGAATGAATGAGTGAATGCGTGAATGAATGAGTGAGTGTGTGAATGAATGAGTGAGTGTGTGAATGAATGAGTGAGTGAGTGAATGAATGAGTGAGTGTGTGAATGAATGAGAGACTGTGTGAATGAATGAGTGTGTGAATGAATTAGTGTGTGAGTGAGTGAGTGAGTGTATGAATGAGTGAATGCGTGGGTGAATGAGAAAGTGAGTGTGTGAATGAATGAGTGAGTGTGTGAATGAATCAGTGAGTTTGTGAATGATTGAGTGAGCGTGTGAATGAATGGGTTTGTGAATGAGTGAGTGTGTGAATGAAAAGTGTGAATGAGTGAGTGTGTGAATGAGTGAGTGAGTGTGTGAATGAGTGTGTGAATGAATAAGTGAGTGTGTGCATGGGTGTGTGAATGAATGAGTTTCTGAATGAATGAGTGTGTGAATGAGTGAGTGTGTGAATGAGTGAGTGCGTGTGTGAATGAATGAGTGAGCGTGTGAATGAATGAGTGTGCGTGTGAATGAATGAGTGAGTGTGTGAATGAATGAGTGAGTGTGTGAATGAATGAGTGAGTGTGTGAATGAGTGAGTGCGCAAATGAATGAGTGTGTCAATGAAAGAATGAACGTGTGAATGAATGAGTGTGTGAATGAAAGAATGAATGTGTGATTGAATGAGTGAGTGTGTGAATGAAAGAATGAATGTGTGAATGAATGAGTGTGTGAATGAATGAGTGTGTGAATGTAAGAATGAATGTGTGAATGAATGAGTGACTGTGTGAATGAATGAGTAAGTTTGTGAAAGAATGAGTGAGTGTGTTAATGAGTGAGTTTGTGAATGAACGCATGAGTATGTGAGTGAGTGAGCGAGTGTGAATTAATGAGTGAGTGAGTGAATAAATCCGTGAGTTTGTGAAAGAATGAGTGAGTGTGTGAATGAGTGAGTGAATGAATGTGTATGTGTGTGTGTGTGTGTGAACTAGTGAGTTACTGAATGAATGAGTGAATGTGTGAATGAATGAGTGTTTGAATGAATGATTTTGTGAATGAATGAGTGAGTGTGTGAATGAGTGTCTGTGAATGAGTGAGTTACTGAAATAATGAATGAGTGTGTGAATGAGTGAGTGTGTGAATGAATGAGTAAGTGTGTGAATGAATGAGTGAGCATATGAATGAATGAGTGAGTGTGTGAATGAATGAGTGACTTTGTGAATGAATGAGTGAATGTGTGAATGAATGAGTGAGTGTGTGAAGGAATGAGTGAATGTGTGAAGGAATGAGTGACTGTGTGAATGAATGAGTGTGTGTGTGAATGAGGGAGTTACTGAAAGAATGAATGAGTGTGAATGAGTGAGTGTGTGTGTGTGAACTAGTGAGTTACTGAATGAATGAGTGAATGTGTGAATGAATGAGTGAGTGTGTGAATGAATGATTTTGTGAATGAATGAGTGAGTGTGTGAATGAGTGTCTGTGAATGAGTGAGTTACTGAAATAATGAATGAGTGTGTGAATGAAAAAATGAATGTGTGAATGAATGAGTGAGTGTGTGAATGAATGAGTGTGTGAATGAAAGAATGAATGTGTGAATGAATGAGTGACTGTGTGAATGAATGAGTAAGTTTGTGAAAGAATGAGTGTGTGTTAATGAGTGAGTTTGTGAATGAACGCATGAGTATGTGAGTGAGTGAGCGAGTGTGAATTAATGAGTGAGTGAGTGAATAAATCCGTGAGTTTCTGAAAGAATGAGTGAGTGTGTGAATGAGTGAGTGAATGAATGTGTGTGTGTGTGTGTGAACTAGTGAGTTACTGAATGAATGAGTGAGTGTGTGAATGAATGAGTTTGTGAATGAATGAGTGAATGTGTGAATGAATGAGTGACTGTGTGAATGAATGAGTGAGTGTGTGAATGAATGATTTTGTGAATGAATGAGTGTGTGAATGAGTGTGTCTGTGAATGAGTGAGTTACTGAAATAATGAATGAGTGAGTGTGTGAATGAATGAGTGAGTGTGTGAATGAATGAGTGAGTGTATGAATGAATGAGTGTGTGAATGAATGAGTTTGTGAATGAATGAGTGAATGTGTGAATGAATGAGTGACTGTGCGAATGAATGAGTTTGTGAATGAATGGGTGTGAGACTGAATGAGTGAGTGTGTCTGAATGAGTGAGTGTGTGACTGAATGAGTGAGTGTGTGGGTGAGTGTGTGAAAGAATAAGTGAGTGTGTGAATGAATGAGTGAGTGTGTGAATGAATGAGAGACTGTGTGAATGAATGAGTGTGTGAATGAATTAGTGTGTGTCTGAGTGAGTGTATGAATGAGTGAATGCGTGTGTGAATGAGAAAATGAGTGTGTGAATGAATGAGTGAGTGTGTGAATGAATCAGTGAGTTTGTGAATGATTGAGTGAGTGTGTGAATGAATGAGTTTGTGAATGAGTAAGTGTGTGAATGAAAAGTGTGAATGAGTGAGTGTGTGAATGAGTGAGTGAGTGTGTGAATGAGTGTGTGAATGAATAAGTGAGTGTGTGCATGGGTGTGTGAATTAATGAGTTTCTGAATGAATGAGTGTGTGAATGAGTGAGTGCGTGTGTGAATGAATGAGTGACTGTGTGAATGAATGAGTGAGCGTGTGAATGAATGAGTGAGTGTGTGAATGAGTGAGTGTGTGAATGTATGAGTGGGTGTGTGAGTGAATGAGTGAGTGTGTGAATGAGTGAGTGAGTGTGTGAATGAGTGAGTGTGTGAATGAAAGAATGAATGTGTGAATGAATGAGTGAGTGTGTGAATGAAAGAATGAGTGTGTGAATGAATGAGTGTGTGAATGAGTGAGTGTGCGAATGAATGAGTGTGTCAATGAAAGAATGAACGTGTGAATGAATGAGTGTGTGAATGAAAGAATGAATGTGTGATTGAATGAGTGAGTGTGTGAATGAAAGAATGAACGTGTGAATGAATGAGTGTGTGTGAATGAATGAGTGTGTGAATGAAAGAATGAATGTGTGAATGAATGAGTGACTGTGTGAATGAATGAGTCAGTTTGTGAAAGAATGAGTGAGTGTGTTAATGAGTGAGTTTGTGAATGAACGCATGAGTATGTGAGTGAGTGAGCGAGTGTGAATTAATGAGTGAGTGAGTGAATAAATCCGTGAGTTTGTGAAAGAATGAGTGAGTGTGTGAATGAGTGAGTGAATGAATGTGTGTGTGTGTGTGTGCGTGTGTGCGTGTGTGAACTAGTGAGTTACTGAATGAACGAGTGAGTGTGTGAATGAATGAGTTTGTGAATGAATGAGTGAATGTGTGAATGAATGAGTGACTGTGTGAATGAATGAGTGTGTGAATGAATGATTTTGTGAATGAATGAGTGAGTGTGTGAATGAGTGTGTCTGTGAATGAGTGAGTTACTGAAATAATGAATGAGTGTGTGAATGAGTGAGTGTGTGAATGAATGAGTGAGCATCTGAATGAATGAGTGAGTGTGTGAATGAATGAGTGACTGTGTGAATGAATGAATGAATGTGTGAATGAATGAGTGAGTGTGTGAATGAATGAGTGAGTGTGTGAAGGAATGAGTGAATTTGTGAAGGAATGAGTGACTGTGTGAATGAATGAGTGACTGTGTGAATGAATGAGTTTGTGAATGAATGGGCGTGTGAATGAGTGACTGTGTGAATGAATGAGTGTGTGTATGAATGAGTGAGTTACTGAAAGAATGAATGAGTGTGAATGAGTGAGTGTGTGTGTGTGAATGAGTGAGTTACTGAAAGAATGAATGTGTGTGAATGAGTGAGTGTGTGAATGAATGAGTGAGTGTGTGAATGAGTGAGTGAGTGTGTGAATGAATGAGTGAGTGTGTGAATGAGTCAGTGTGTGAATGAGTGAGTGTGTGAATGAGTGAGTGTGTGAATGAATGAGTGTGTGAATGAAAGAATGAACGTGTGAATGAATGAGTGTGTGAATGAAAGAATGAATGTGTGAATGAATGAGTGAGTGTGAATGAATGAGTGAGTGTGTGAATGAATGAGTGTGCGAATGAATGAGTGTGTCAATGAAAGAATGAGTGTGTGAATGAAAGAATGAATGGGTGAATGAATGAGTGAGTGTGTGAATGAATGAGTGAGTGTGTGAATGAATGAGTCAGTGTGTGAATGAATGAGTGTGTGAATGAAAGACTGAATGTGTGAATGAATGAGTGACTGTGTGAATGAATAAGTTTGTGAAAGAATGAGTGAGTGTGTTAAGGAGTGAGTTTGTGAATGAACGCATGAGTATGTGAGTGAGTGAGCGAGTGTGAATTTATGAGTGAGTGAGTGAATGAATCCGTGAGTTTGTGAAAGAATGAGTGAGTGTGTGAATGAGTGTGTGTGTGTGTGTGTGAACTAGTGAGTTACTGAAAGAATGAATGAGTGTGTGAATGAGTGAGTGTGTGAATGAATGAGTGAGAGTATGAATGAGTGAGTGTGTGAAAGAATGAGTTTGTGAATGAATGAGTGAATGTGTGAATGACTGAGTGACTGTGAATGAATAAATGCGAGTGTGAATGAATGAGTGACTGTGTGAATGAATAAATGAGTGTGTGAATGAATGAGTTTGTGAATGAATGGGTGTGTGTGTGAATGAGTGAGTGTGTGAATGAGTGAGTGTGTGAATGAGTGAGTGTGTGAATGAGTGAGTGTGTGACTGAATGAGTGAGTGTGTGAATGAATGAGTGAGTGTGTGAATGAATAAGTGAGTGTGTGTGAATGAGTGAGTTACTGAAAGAATGAATGAGTGTGTGAATGAGTGAGTGTGTGAATGAATGAGTGAGTGACTGAAGGAGTGAGTGTGTGAATGAATAAGTGAGTGTGTGTGAATGAGTGAGTTACTGAAAGAATGAATGAGTTTGTGAATGAGTGTGTGGCTGAATGAGTGAGTGAGTGACTGAAGGAGTGAGTGTGTGACTGAATGAGTGAGTGTGTGACTGAATGAGTGAGTGTGTGACTGAATGAGAGAGTGTGTGAATGAATGAGTGAGTGTGTGAATGAATAAGTGAGTGTGTGAATGAATGAGTGAATGTGTGAATGAATGAGTGAGTGTGTGAAAGAATGAGTGTGTGAATAAATGAGTGAATGAGTGAATGTGTGTGTGAATGAGAGAGTGTGTGAATGAATGAGTGAGTGAATGAGTGAGTGTGTGAATGAATGAGTAAGTGTGTGAATGAATGAGTGAGCGTGTGAATGAATGAGTGAATGCGTGAATGAATGAGTGAGTGTGTGAATGAATCAGGGAGTGTGTGAATGAATGAGGGAGTGTGTGAATGAATGAGGAAGTGTGTGAATGAATGAGTGAGCGTGTGAATAAATGAGTGAATGTGTGAATGAATGAGTGTGTGAATGAATGAGTGAGTGTGTGAATGAATGAGTGTGTGAATGAGTGAGTGTGTGAATGAGTGAGTGTGTGAATGAGTGAGCGTGTGAATGAGTGAGTGTGTGAATGAATAAGTGAGTGTGTGAATGAATGTGTCAATGAAAGAATGAATGTGTGAATGAATGATTGTGTGAATGAAAGAATGAATGTGTGATTGAATGAGTGAGTGTGTGAATGAAAGAATGAATGTGTGAATGAATGAGTGAGTGTGTGAATGAATGAGTGTGTGAATGTAAGAATGAATGTGTGAATGAATGAGTGACTGTGTGAATGAATAAGTTTGTGAAAGAATGAGTGAGTGTGTTAATGAGTGAGTTTGTGAATGAACGCATGAGTATGTGAGTGAGTGAGCGAGTGTGAATTAATGAGTGAGAGAGTGAATAAATCCGTGAGTTTGTGAAAGAATGAGTGAGAGTGTGAATGAGTGTGTGTGTGTGTGTGTGAACTAGTGAGTTACTGAAAGAATGAATGAGTGTGTGAATGAGTGAGTGTGTGAATGAATGAGTGAGTGTATGAATGAATGAGTGAGTGTGTGAATGAATGAGTTTGTGAATGAACGAGTGACTGTGTGAATGAATAAATGAGTGTGTGAATGAATGAGTTTGTGAATGAATGGGTGTGTGAACGAATGAGTGAGTTTGCGAATGAGCGAGTGTGTGAATGTATGAATAAATGAGTGAGTGTGTGAATGAGTGAGTGTGTGAATGTATGAATGAATGAGTGTGTGAATGAATGAGTTTGTGAATGAATGAGTGACTGTGTGAATGAATGAATGAGTGTGTGAATGAATGAGTTTGTGAATGAATGAGTTTGTGAATGAATGGGTGTGTGAATGAATGAGTGAGTGTGTGAATGAGTGAGTTACTGAAAGAATGAATGAGTGTGTGAATGAGTGAGTGTGTGACTGAATGAGTGAGTGTGTGACTGAATGAGTGAGTGTGTGACTGAATGAGTGAGTGTGTGACTGAATGAGTGAGTGTGTGAAAGAATGAGTGAGCGTGTGAATGAATGAGTGAGTGTGTGAGTGAGTGTGTGACTGAATGAGTGAGTGTGTGAATGAATGAGTTTGTGAATGAATGAGTGAATGTGTGAATGAATGAGTGAGTGTGTGAATGAGTGAGTGTGTGAATGAAAGAATGAATGTGTGAATGAACGAGTGACTGTGTGAATGAATGATTAAGTTTGTGAAAGAATGAGTGAGTGTGTTAATGAGTGAGTTTGTGAATGAACGCATGAGTATGTGAGTGAGTGAGCGAGTCTGAATTATTGAGTGAGTGAGTGAATAAATCCGTGAGTTTGTGAAAGAATGAGTGAGTGTGTGAATGAGTGAGTGAATGAATGTGTGTGTGTGTGTGTGTGTGTGTGTGAGAACTAGTGAGTTACTGAATGAACGAGTGAGTGTGTGAATGAATGAGTTTGTGAATGAATGAGTGAATGTGTGAATGAATGAGTGACTGTGTGAATGAATGAGTGTGTGAATGAATGATTTTGTGAATGAATGAGTGAGTGTGTGAATGAGTGTGTCTGTGAATGAGTGAGTTACTGAAATAATGAATGAGTGTGTGAATGAGTGAGTGTGTGAATGAATGAGTAAGTGTGTGAATGAATGAGTGAGCATCTGAATGAATGAGTGAGTGTGTGAATGAATGAGTGACTGTGTGAATGAATGAGTGAGTGTGTGAAGGAATGAGTGAATTTGTGAAGGAATGAGTGACTGTGTGAATGAATTAGTGAGTGTGTGAATGAATGAGTGTGTGTGTGAATGAGTGAGTTACTGAAAGAATGAATGAGTGAGTGTGTGTGTGTGAATGAGTGAGTTACTGAAAGAATGAATGTGTGTGAATGAGTGAGTGTGTGAATGAATGAGTGAGTGTGTGAATGAGTGAGTGAGTGTGTGAATGAGTGTGTGTGTGTGTGAACTAGTGAGTTACTGAAAGAATGAATGAGTGTGTGAATGAGTGAGTGTGTGAATGAATGAGTAAGTGTGTGAATGAATGAGTGAGCATCTGAATGAATGAGTGAGTGTGTGAATGAATGAGTGACTGTGTGAATGAATGAGTGAGTGTGTGAAGGAATGAGTGAATTTGTGAAGGAATGAGTGACTGTGTGAATGAATTAGTGAGTGTGTGAATGAATGAGTGTGTGTGTGAATGAGTGAGTTACTGAAAGAATGAATGAGTGAGTGTGTGTGTGTGAATGAGTGAGTTACTGAAAGAATGAATGTGTGTGAATGAGGGAGTGTGTGAATGAATGAGTGAGTGTGTGAATGAGTCAGTGTGTGAATGAGTGAGTGTGTGAATGAGTGAGTGTGTGAATGAATGAGTGTGTGAATGAAAGAATGAACGTGTGAATGAATGAGTGTGTGAATGAAAGAATGAATGTGTGAATGAATGAGTGAGTGTGTGAATGAATGAGTGTGCGAATGAATGAGTGTGTCAATGAAAGAATGAGTGTGTGAATGAAAGAATGAATGTGTGAATGAATGAGTGACTGTGTGAATGAATAAGTTTGTGAAAGAATGAGTGAGTGTGTTAAGGAGTGAGTTTGTGAATGAACGCATGAGTATGTGAGTGAGCGAGTGTGAATTAATGAGTGAGTGAGTGAATGAATCCGTGAGTTTGTGAATGAATGAGTGAGTGTGTGAATGAGTGTGTCTGTGAATGAGTGAGTTACTGAAATAATGAATGAGTGTGTGAATGAGTGAGTGTGTGAATGAATGAGTAAGTGTGTGAATGAATGAGTGAGCATCTGAATGAATGAGTGAGTGTGTGAATGAATGAGTGACTGTGTGAATGAATGAGTGAGTGTGTGAAGGAATGAGTGAATTTGTGAAGGAATGAGTGACTGTGTGAATGAATTAGTGAGTGTGTGAATGAATGAGTGTGTGTGTGAATGAGTGAGTTACTGAAAGAATGAATGAGTGAGTGTGTGTGTGTGAATGAGTGAGTTACTGAAAGAATGAATGTGTGTGAATGAGTGAGTGTGTGAATGAATGAGTGAGTGTGTGAATGAGTCAGTGTGTGAATGAGTGAGTGTGTGAATGAGTGAGTGTGTGAATGAATGAGTGTGTGAATGAAAGAATGAACGTGTGAATGAATGAGTGTGTGAATGAAAGAATGAATGTGTGAATGAATGAGTGAGTGTGTGAATGAATGAGTGTGCGAATGAATGAGTGTGTCAATGAAAGAATGAGTGTGTGAATGAAAGAATGAATGTGTGAATTAATGAGTGAGTGTGTGAATGAATGAGTGAGTGTGTGAATGAATGAGTGAGTGTGTGAATGAATGAGTGTGTGAATGAAAGAATGAATGTGTGAATGAATGAGTGACTGTGTGAATGAATAAGTTTGTGAAAGAATGAGTGAGTGTGTTAAGCAGTGAGTTTGTGAATGAACGCATGAGTATGTGAGTGAGCGAGTGTGAATTCATGAGTGAGTGAGTGAATGAATCCGTGAGTTTGTGAAAGAATGAGTGAGTGTGTGAATGAGTGTGTGTGTGAATGAATGAGTGAGTGTATGAATGAGTGAGTGTGTGAATGAATGAGTTTGTGAATGAATGAGTGAATGTGTGAATGAATGAGTGACTGTGAATGAATAAATGAGTGTGTGAATGAGTGAGTTACTGAAAGAATGAATGAGTGTGTGAATGAGTGAGTGTGTGAATGAATGAGTGAGTGTCTGAATGAGTGAGTGTGTGAATGAATGAGTTTGTGAATGAATGAGTGAATGTGTGAATGAATGAGTGACTGTGAATGAATAAATGAGTGTGTGAATGAATGAGTGACTGTGTGAATGAATAAATGAGTGTGTGAATGAATGAGTTTGTGAATGAATGGGTGTGTGTGTGAATGAGTGAGTGTGTGAATGAGTGAGTGTGTGAATGAGTGAGTGTGTGAATGAGTGAGTGTGTGACTGAATGAGTGAGTGTGTGAATGAATGAGTGAGTGTGTGAATGAGTGAGTGAGTGTGTGAATGAATGAGTGAGTGTGTGAATGAGTCAGTGTGTGAATGAGTGAGTGTGTGAATGAGTGAGTGTGTGAATGAATGAGTGTGTGAATGAAAGAATGAACGTGTGAATGAATGAGTGTGTGAATGAAAGAATGAATGTGTGAATGAATGAGTGAGTGTGAATGAATGAGTGAGTGTGTGAATGAATGAGTGTGCGAATGAATGAGTGTGTCAATGAAAGAATGAGTGTGTGAATGAAAGAATGAATGGGTGAATGAATGAGTGAGTGTGTGAATGAATGAGTGAGTGTGTGAATGAATGAGTGAGTGTGTGAATGAATGAGTGTGTGAATGAAAGACTGAATGTGTGAATGAATGAGTGACTGTGTGAATGAATAAGTTTGTGAAAGAATGAGTGAGTGTGTTAAGGAGTGAGTTTGTGAATGAACGCATGAGTATGTGAGTGAGTGAGCGAGTGTGAATTTATGAGTGAGTGAGTGAATGAATCCGTGAGTTTGTGAAAGAATGAGTGAGTGTGTGAATGAGTGTGTGTGTGTGTGTGTGAACTAGTGAGTTACTGAAAGAATGAATGAGTGTGTGAATGAGTGAGTGTGTGAATGAATGAGTGAGAGTATGAATGAGTGAGTGTGTGAAAGAATGAGTTTGTGAATGAATGAGTGAATGTGTGAATGAATGAGTGACTGTGAATGAATAAATGCGAGTGTGAATGAATGAGTGACTGTGTGAATGAATAAATGAGTGTGTGAATGAATGAGTTTGTGAATGAATGGGTGTGTGTGTGAATGAGTGAGTGTGTGAATGAGTGAGTGTGTGAATGAGTGAGTGTGTGACTGAATGAGTGAGTGTGTGAATGAATAAGTGAGTGTGTGTGAATGAGTGAGTTACTGAAAGAATGAATGAGTGTGTTAATGAGTGAGTGTGTGAATGAATGAGTGAGTGACTGAAGGAGTGAGTGTGTGAATGAATAAGTGAGTGTGTGTGAATGAGTGAGTTACTGAAAGAATGAATGAGTGTGTGAATGAGTGTGTGGCTGAATGAGTGAGTGAGTGACTGAAGGAGTGAGTGTGTGACTGAATGAGTGAGTGTGTGACTGAATGAGTGAGTGTGTGACTGAATGAGTGAGTGTGTGAATGAATGAGTGAGTGTGTGAATGAATAAGTGAGTGTGTGAATGAATGAGTGAATGTGTGAATGAATGAGTGAGTGTGTGAAAGAATGAGTGTGTGAATAAATGAGTGAATGAGTGAACGTGTGTGTGAATGAGTGAGTGTGTGAATGAATGAGTGAGTGAATGAGTGAGTGTGTGAATGAATGAGTAAGTGTGTGAATGAATGAGTGAGCGTGTGAATGAATGAGTAAATGCGTGAATGAATGAGTGAGTGTGTGAATGAATCAGGGAGTGTGTGAATGAATGAGGGAGTGTGTGAATGAATGAGGAAGTGTGTGAATGAATGAGTGAGCGTGTGAATAAATGAGTGAATGTGTGAATGAATGAGTGTGTGAATGAATGAGTGAGTGTGTGAATGAATGAGTGTGTGAATGAGTGAGTGTGTGAATGAGTGAGTGTGTGAATGAGTGAGTGTGTGAATGAATAAGTGAGTGTGTGAATGAATGTGTCAATGAAAGAATGAATGTGTGAATGAATGATTGTGTGAATGAAAGAATGAATGTGTGATTGAATGAGTGAGTGTGTGAATGAAAGAATGAATGTGTGAATGAATGAGTGAGTGTGTGAATGAATGAGTGTGTGAATGTAAGAATGAATGTGTGAATGAATGAGTGACTGTGTGAATGAATAAGTTTGTGAAAGAATGAGTGAGTGTGTTAATGAGTGAGTTTGTGAATGAACGCATGAGTATGTGAGTGAGTGAGCGAGTGTGAATTAATGAGTGAGAGAGTGAATAAATCCGTGAGTTTGTGAAAGAATGAGTGAGAGTGTGAATGAGTGTGTGTGTGTGTGTGTGAACTAGTGAGTTACTGAAAGAATGAATGAGTGTGTGAATGAGTGAGTGTGTGAATGAATGAGTGAGTGTATGAACGAATGAGTGAGTGTGTGAATGAATGAGTTTGTGAATGAACGAGTGACTGTGTGAATGAATAAATGAGTGTGTGAATGAATGAGTTTGTGAATGAATGGGTGTGTGAACGAATGAGTGAGTTTGCGAATGAGCGAGTGTGTGAATGTATGAATAAATGAGTGAGTGTGTGAATGAGTGAGTGTGTGAATGTATGAATGAATGAGTGTGTGAATGAATGAGTTTGTGAATGAATGAGTGAATGTGTGAATGAATGAGTGACTGTGTGAATGAATGAATGAGTGTGTGAATGAATGTGTTTGTGAATGAATGAGTTTGTGAATGAATGGGTGTGTGAATGAATGAGTGAGTGTGTGAATGAGTGAGTTACTGAAAGAATGAATGAGTGTGTGAATGAGTGAGTGTGTGACTGAATGAGTGAGTGTGTGACTGAATGAGTGAGTGTGTGACTGAATGAGTGAGTGTGTGACTGAATGAGTGAGTGTGTGAAAGAATGAGTGAGCGTGTGAATGAATGAGTGAGTGTGTGAGTGAGTGTGTGACTGAATGAGTGAGTGTGTGAATGAATGAGTTTGTGAATGAATGAGTGAATGTGTGAATGAATGAGTGAGTGTGTGAATGAGTGAGTGTGTGAATGAAAGAATGAATGTGTGAATGAACGAGTGACTGTGTGAATGAATGATTAAGTTTGTGAAAGAATGAGTGAGTGTGTTAATGAGTGAGTTTGTGAATGAACGCATGAGTATGTGAGTGAGTGAGCGAGTCTGAATTATTGAGTGAGTGAGTGAATAAATCCGTGAGTTTGTGAAAGAATGAGTGAGTGTGTGAATGAGTGAGTGAATGAATGTGTGTGTGTGTGTGTGTGTGTGAACTAGTGAGTTACTGAATGAACGAGTGAGTGTGTGAATGAATGAGTTTGTGAATGAATGAGTGAATGTGTGAATGAATGAGTGACTGTGTGAATGAATGAGTGTGTGAATGAATGGTTTTGTGAATGAATGAGTGAGTGTGTGAATGAGTGTGTCTGTGAATGAGTGAGTTACTGAAATAATGAATGAGTGTGTGAATGAGTGAGTGTGTGAATGAATGAGTAAGTGTGTGATTGAATGAGTGAGCATCTGAATGAATGAGTGAGTGTGTGAATGAATGAGTGACTGTGTGAATGAATGAGTGAGTGTGTGAAGGAATGAGTGAATTTGTGAAGGAATGAGTGACTGTGTGAATGAATTAGTGAGTGTGTGAATGAATGAGTGTGTGTGTGAATGAGTGAGTTACTGAAAGAATGAATGAGTGAGTGTGTGTGTGTGAATGAGTGAGTTACTGAAAGAATGAATGTGTGTGAATGAGTGAGTGTGTGAATGAATGAGTGAGTGTGTGAATGAGTCAGTGTGTGAATGAGTGAGTGTGTGAATGAGTGAGTGTGTGAATGAATGAGTGTGTGAATGAAAGAATGAACGTGTGAATGAATGAGTGTGTGAATGAAAGAATGAATGTGTGAATGAATGAGTGAGTGTGTGAATGAATGAGTGTGCGAATGAATGAGTGTGTCAATGAAAGAATGAGTGTGTCAATGAAAGAATGAGTGTGTGAATGAAAGAATGAATGTGTGAATGAATGAGTGACTGTGTGAATGAATAAGTTTGTGAAAGAATGAGTGAGTGTGTTAAGGAGTGAGTTTGTGAATGAACGCATGAGTATGTGAGTGAGCGAGTGTGAATTAATGAGTGAGTGAGTGAATGAATCCGTGAGTTTGTGAATGAATGAGTGAGTGTGTGAATGAGTGTGTCTGTGAATGAGTGAGTTACTGAAATAATGAATGAGTGTGTGAATGAGTGAGTGTGTGAATGAATGAGTAAGTGTGTGAATGAATGAGTGAGCATCTGAATGAATGAGTGAGTGTGTGAATGAATGAGTGACTGTGTGAATGAATGAGTGAGTGTGTGAAGGAATGAGTGAATTTGTGAAGGAATGAGTGACTGTGTGAATGAATTAGTGAATGTGTGAATGAATGAGTGTGTGTGTGAATGAGTGAGTTACTGAAAGAATGAATGAGTGAGTGTGTGTGTGTGAATGAGTGAGTTACTGAAAGAATGAATGTGTGTGAATGAGTGAGTGTGTGAATGAATGAGTGAGTGTGTGAATGAGTCAGTGTGTGAATGAGTGAGTGTGTGAATGAGTGAGTGTGTGAATGAATGAGTGTGTGAATGAAAGAATGAACGTGTGAATGAATGAGTGTGTGAATGAAAGAATGAATGTGTGAATGAATGAGTGAGTGTGTGAATGAATGAGTGTGCGAATGAATGAGTGTGTCAATGAAAGAATGAGTGTGTGAATGAAAGAATGAATGTGTGAATTAATGAGTGAGTGTGTGAATGAATGAGTGAGTGTGTGAATGAATGAGTGAGTGTGTGAATGAATGAGTGTGTGAATGAAAGAATGAATGTGTGAATGAATGAGTGACTGTGTGAATGAATAAGTTTGTGAAAGAATGAGTGAGTGTGTTAAGGAGTGAGTTTGTGAATGAACGCATGAGTATGTGAGTGAGCGAGTGTGAATTAATGAGTGAGTGAGTGAATGAATCCGTGAGTTTGTGAAAGAATGAGTGAGTGTGTGAATGAGTGTGTGTGTGAATGAATGAGTGAGTGTATGAATGAGTGAGTGTGTGAATGAATGAGTTTGTGAATGAATGAGTGAATGTGTGAATGAATGAGTGACTGTGAATGAATAAATGAGTGTGTGAATGAGTGAGTTACTGAAAGAATGAATGAGTGTGTGAATGAGTGAGTGTGTGAATGAATGAGTGAGTGTATGAATGAGTGAGTGTGTGAATGAATGAGTTTGTGAATGAATGAGTGAATGTGTGAATGAATGAGTGACTGTGAATGAATAAATGAGTGTGTGAATGAATGAGTGACTGTGTGAATGAATAAATGAGTGTGTGAATGAATGAGTTTGTGAATGAATGGGTGTGTGTGTGAATGAGTGAGTGTGTGAATGAGTGAGTGTGTGAATGAGTGAGTGTGTGAATGAGTGAGTGTGTGACTGAATGAGTGAGTGTGTGAATGAATGAGTGAGTGTGTGAATGAGTGAGTGAGTGTGTGAATGAATGAGTGAGTGTGTGAATGAGTCAGTGTGTGAATGAGTCAGTGTGTGAATGAGTGAGTGTGTGAATGAATGAGTGTGTGAATGAAAGAATGAACGTGTGAATGAATGAGTGTGTGAATGAAAGAATGAATGTGTGAATGAATGAGTGAGTGTGAATGAATGAGTGAGTGTGTGAATGAATGAGTGTGCGAATGAATGAGTGTGTCAATGAAAGAATGAGTGTGTGAATGAAAGAATGAATGGGTGAATGAATGAGTGAGTGTGTGAATGAATGAGTGAGTGTGTGAATGAATGAGTGAGTGTGTGAATGAATGAGTGTGTGAATGAAAGACTGAATGTGTGAATGAATGAGTGACTGTGTGAATGAATAAGTTTGTGAAAGAATGAGTGAGTGTGTTAAGGAGTGAGTTTGTGAATGAACGCATGAGTATGTGAGTGAGTGAGCGAGTGTGAATTTATGAGTGAGTGAGTGAATGAATCCGTGAGTTTGTGAAAGAATGAGTGAGTGTGTGTGTGTGTGTGTGAACTAGTGAGTTACTGAAAGAATGAATGAGTGTGTGAATGAGTGAGTGTGTGAATGAATGAGTGAGAGTATGAATGAGTGAGTGTGTGAAAGAATGAGTTTGTGAATGAATGAGTGAATGTGTGAATGAATGAGTGACTGTGAATGAATAAATGCGAGTGTGAATGAATGAGTGACTGTGTGAATGAATAAATGAGTGTGTGAATGAATGAGTTTGTGAATGAATGGGTGTGTGTGTGAATGAGTGAGTGTGTGAATGAGTGAGTGTGTGAATGAGTGAGTGTGTGAATGAGTGAGTGTGTGACTGAATGAGTGAGTGTGTGAATGAATGAGTGAGTGTGTGAATGAATAAGTGAGTGTGTGTGAATGAGTGAGTTACTGAAAGAATGAATGAGTGTGTTAATGAGTGAGTGTGTGAATGAATGAGTGAGTGACTGAAGGAGTGAGTGTGTGAATGAATAAGTGAGTGTGTGTGAATGAGTGAGTTACTGAAAGAATGAATGAGTGTGTGAATGAGTGTGTGGCTGAATGAGTGAGTGAGTGACTGAAGGAGTGAGTGTGTGACTGAATGAGTGAGTGTGTGACTGAATGAGTGAGTGTGTGACTGAATGAGTGAGTGTGTGAATGAATGAGTGAGTGTGTGAATGAATAAGTGAGTGTGTGAATGAATGAGTGAATGTGTGAATGAATGAGTGAGTGTGTGAAAGAATGAGTGTGTGAATAAATGAGTGAATGAGTGAACGTGTGTGTGAATGAGTGAGTGTGTGAATGAATGAGTGAGTGAATGAGTGAGTGTGTGAATGAATGAGTAAGTGTGTGAATGAATGAGTGAGCGTGTGAATGAATGAGTAAATGCGTGAATGAATGAGTGAGTGTGTGAATGAATCAGGGAGTGTGTGAATGAATGAGGGAGTGTGTGAATGAATGAGGAAGTGTGTGAATGAATGAGTGAGCGTGTGAATAAATGAGTGAATGTGTGAATGAATGAGTGTGTGAATGAATGAGTGAGTGTGTGAATGAATGAGTGTGTGAATGAGTGAGTGTGTGAATGAGTGAGTGTGTGAATGAGTGAGTGTGTGAATGAATAAGTGAGTGTGTGAATGAATGTGTCAATGAAAGAATGAATGTGTGAATGAATGATTGTGTGAATGAAAGAATGAATGTGTGATTGAATGAGTGAGTGTGTGAATGAAAGAATGAATGTGTGAATGAATGAGTGAGTGTGTGAATGAATGAGTGTGTGAATGTAAGAATGAATGTGTGAATGAATGAGTGACTGTGTGAATGAATAAGTTTGTGAAAGAATGAGTGAGTGTGTTAATGAGTGAGTTTGTGAATGAACGCATGAGTATGTGAGTGAGTGAGCGAGTGTGAATTAATGAGTGAGAGAGTGAATAAATCCGTGAGTTTGTGAAAGAATGAGTGAGAGTGTGAATGAGTGTGTGTGTGTGTGTGTGAACTAGTGAGTTACTGAAAGAATGAATGAGTGTGTGAATGAGTGAGTGTGTGAATGAATGAGTGAGTGTATGAACGAATGAGTGAGTGTGTGAATGAATGAGTTTGTGAATGAACGAGTGACTGTGTGAATGAATAAATGAGTGTGTGAATGAATGAGTTTGTGAATGAATGGGTGTGTGAACGAATGAGTGAGTTTGCGAATGAGCGAGTGTGTGAATGTATGAATAAATGAGTGAGTGTGTGAATGAGTGAGTGTGTGAATGTATGAATGAATGAGTGTGTGAATGAATGAGTTTGTGAATGAATGAGTGAATGTGTGAATGAATGAGTGACTGTGTGAATGAATGAATGAGTGTGTGAATGAATGAGTTTGTGAATGAATGAGTTTGTGAATGAATGGGTGTGTGAATGAATGAGTGAGTGTGTGAATGAGTGAGTTACTGAAAGAATGAATGAGTGTGTGAATGAGTGAGTGTGTGACTGAATGAGTGAGTGTGTGACTGAATGAGTGAGTGTGTGACTGAATGAGTGAGTGTGTGACTGAATGAGTGAGTGTGTGAAAGAATGAGTGAGCGTGTGAATGAATGAGTGAGTGTGTGAGTGAGTGTGTGACTGAATGAGTGAGTGTGTGAATGAATGAGTTTGTGAATGAATGAGTGAATGTGTGAATGAATGAGTGAGTGTGTGAATGAGTGAGTGTGTGAATGAAAGAATGAATGTGTGAATGAACGAGTGACTGTGTGAATGAATGATTAAGTTTGTGAAAGAATGAGTGAGTGTGTTAATGAGTGAGTTTGTGAATGAACGCATGAGTATGTGAGTGAGTGAGCGAGTCTGAATTATTGAGTGAGTGAGTGAATAAATCCGTGAGTTTGTGAAAGAATGAGTGAGTGTGTGAATGAGTGAGTGAATGAATGTGTGTGTGTGTGTGTGTGTGTGAACTAGTGAGTTACTGAATGAACGAGTGAGTGTGTGAATGAATGAGTTTGTGAATGAATGAGTGAATGTGTGAATGAATGAGTGACTGTGTGAATGAATGAGTGTGTGAATGAATGATTTTGTGAATGAATGAGTGAGTGTGTGAATGAGTGTGTCTGTGAATGAGTGAGTTACTGAAATAATGAATGAGTGTGTGAATGAGTGAGTGTGTGAATGAATGAGTAAGTGTGTGAATGAATGAGTGAGCATCTGAATGAATGAGTGAGTGTGTGAATGAATGAGTGACTGTGTGAATGAATGAGTGAGTGTGTGAAGGAATGAGTGAATTTGTGAAGGAATGAGTGACTGTGTGAATGAATTAGTGAGTGTGTGAATGAATGAGTGTGTGTGTGAATGAGTGAGTTACTGAAAGAATGAATGAGTGAGTGTGTGTGTGTGAATGAGTGAGTTACTGAAAGAATGAATGTGTGTGAATGAGTGAGTGTGTGAATGAATGAGTGAGTGTGTGAATGAGTGAGTGAGTGTGTGAATGAGTGTGTCTGTGAATGAGTGAGTTACTGAAATAATGAATGAGTGTGTGAATGAGTGAGTGTGTGAATGAATGAGTAAGTGTGTGAATGAATGAGTGAGCATCTGAATGAATGAGTGAGTGTGTGAATGAATGAGTGACTGTGTGAATGAATGAGTGAGTGTGTGAAGGAATGAGTGAATTTGTGAAGGAATGAGTGACTGTGTGAATGAATTAGTGAGTGTGTGAATGAATGAGTGTGTGTGTGAATGAGTGAGTTACTGAAAGAATGAATGAGTGAGTGTGTGTGTGTGAATGAGTGAGTTACTGAAAGAATGAATGTGTGTGAATGAGTGAGTGTGTGAATGAATGAGTGAGTGTGTGAATGAGTCAGTGTGTGAATGAGTGAGTGTGTGAATGAGTGAGTGTGTGAATGAATGAGTGTGTGAATGAAAGAATGAACGTGTGAATGAATGAGTGTGTGAATGAAAGAATGAATGTGTGAATGAATGAGTGAGTGTGTGAATGAATGAGTGTGCGAATGAATGAGTGTGGCAATGAAAGAATGAGTGTGTGAATGAAAGAATGAATGTGTGAATGAATGAGTGAGTGTGTGAATGAATGAGTGTGTGAATGAAAGAATGAATGTGTGTATGAATGAGTGACTGTGTGAATGAATAAGTTTGTGAAAGAATGAGTGAGTGTGTTAAGGAGTGAGTTTGTGAATGAACGCATGAGTATGTGAGTGAGCGAGTGTGAATTAATGAGTGAGTGAGTGAATGAATCCGTGAGTTTGTGAAAGAATGAGTGAGTGTGTGAATGAGTGTGTGTGTGTGTGAACTAGTGAGTTACTGAAAGAATGAATGAGTGTGTGAATGAGTGAGTGTGTGAATGAATGAGTAAGTGTGTGAATGAATGAGTGAGCATCTGAATGAATGAGTGAGTGTGTGAATGAATGAGTGACTGTGTGAATGAATGAGTGAGTGTGTGAAGGAATGAGTGAATTTGTGAAGGAATGAGTGACTGTGTGAATGAATTAGTGAGTGTGTGAATGAATGAGTGTGTGTGTGAATGAGTGAGTTGCTGAAAGAATGAATGAGTGAGTGTGTGTGTGTGAATGAGTGAGTTACTGAAAGAATGAATGTGTGTGAATGAGTGAGTGTGTGAATGAATGAGTGAGTGTGTGAATGAGTCAGTGTGTGAATGAGTGAGTGTGTGAATGAGTGAGTGTGTGAATGAATGAGTGTGTGAATGAAAGAATGAACGTGTGAATGAATGAGTGTGTGAATGAAAGAATGAATGTGTGAATGAATGAGTGAGTGTGTGAATGAATGAGTGTGCGAATGAATGAGTGTGTCAATGAAAGAATGAGTGTGTGAATGAAAGAATGAATGTGTGAATGAATGAGTGACTGTGTGAATGAATAAGTTTGTGAAAGAATGAGTGAGTGTGTTAAGGAGTGAGTTTGTGAATGAACGCATGAGTATGTGAGTGAGCGAGTGTGAATTAATGAGTGAGTGAGTGAATGAATCCGTGAGTTTGTGAATGAATGAGTGAGTGTGTGAATGAGTGTGTCTGTGAATGAGTGAGTTACTGAAAGAATGAATGAGTGTGTGAATGAGTGAGTGTGTGAATGAATGAGTAAGTGTGTGAATGAATGAGTGAGCATCTGAATGAATGAGTGAGTGTGTGAATGAATGAGTGACTGTGTGAATGAATGAGTGAGTGTGTGAAGGAATGAGTGAATTTGTGAAGGAATGAGTGACTGTGTGAATGAATTAGTGAGTGTGTGAATGAATGAGTGTGTGTGTGAATGAGTGAGTTACTGAAAGAATGAATGAGTGAGTGTGTGTGTGTGAATGAGTGAGTTACTGAAAGAATGAATGTGTGTGAATGAGTGAGTGTGTGAATGAATGAGTGAGTGTGTGAATGAGTCAGTGTGTGAATGAGTGAGTGTGTGAATGAGTGAGTGTGTGAATGAATGAGTGTGTGAATGAAAGAATGAACGTGTGAATGAATGAGTGTGTGAATGAAAGAATGAATGTGTGAATGAATGAGTGAGTGTGTGAATGAATGAGTGTGCGAATGAATGTGTCAATGAAAGAATGAGTGTGTGAATGAAAGAATGAATGTGTGAATTAATGAGTGAGTGTGTGAATGAATGAGTGAGTGTGTGAATGAATGAGTGAGTGTGTGAATGAATGAGTGTGTGAATGAAAGAATGAATGTGTGAATGAATGAGTGACTGTGTGAATGAATAAGTTTGTGAAAGAATGAGTGAGTGTGTTAAGGAGTGAGTTTGTGAATGAACGCATGAGTATGTGAGTGAGCGAGTGTGAATTAATGAGTGAGTGAGTGAATGAATCCGTGAGTTTGTGAAAGAATGAGTGAGTGTGTGAATGAGTGTGTGTGTGTGTGAACTAGTGAGTTACTGAAAGAATGAATGAGTGTGTGAATGAGTGAGTGTGTGAATGAATGAGTGAGTGTATGAATGAGTGAGTGTGTGAATGAATGAGTTTGTGAATGAATGAGTGAATGTGTGAATGAATGAGTGACTGTGAATGAATAAATGAGTGTGTGAATGAATGAGTGACTGTGTGAATGAATAAATGAGTGTGTGAATGAATGAGTTTGTGAATGAATGGGTGTGTGTGTGAATGAGTGAGTGTGTGAATGAGTGAGTGTGTGAATGAGTGAGTGTGCGAATGTGTGAGTGTGTGAATGAATGAGTGTGTGTGTGTGAATGAGTGAGTTACTGAAAGAATGAGTGAGTGTGTGAATGAGTGTGTGACTGAATGAGTGAGTGAGTGACTGAAGGAGTTAGTGTGTGACTGAATGAGTGAGTGTGTGACTGAATGAGTGAGTGTGTGAATGAATGAGTGAGTGTGTGAATGAATAAGTGAGTGTGTGAATGAATGAGTGAATGTGTGAATGAATGAGTGAGTGTGTGAATGAATGAGTGTGTGAATGAATGAGAGAATGTGTGTGTGAATGAGTGAGTGTGTGAATGAATGAGTGAGTGAATGAGTGAGTGTGTGAATGAATGAGTAAGTGTGTGAATGAATGAGTGAGCGTGTGAATGAATGAGTGAATGCGTGAATGAATGAGTGAGTGTGTGAATGAATGAGGGAGTGTGTGAATGAATGAGGGAGTGTGTGAATGAATGAGGGAGTGTGTGAATGAATGAGTGAGCGTGTGAATGAATGAGTGAATGTGTGAATGAATGAGTGTGTGAATGAATGAGTGAGTGTGTGAATGAGTGAGTGTGTGAATGAGTGAGTGTGTGAATGAGTGAGTGTGTGAATGAGTGAGTGTGTGAATGAATAAGTGAGTGTGTGAATGAATAAGTGAGTGTGTGAATGAATGTGTCAATGAAAGAATGAACGTGTGATTGAATGAGTGTGTGAATGAAAGAATGAATGTGTGATTGAATGAGTGAGTGTGTGAATGAAAGAATGAATGTGTGAATGAATGAGTGAGTGTGTGAATGAATGAGTGTGTGAATGTAAGAATGAATGTGTGAATGAATGAGTGACTGTGTGAATGAATGAGTAAGTTTGTGAAAGAATGAGTGAGTGTGTTAATGAGTGAGTTTGTGAATGAACGCATGAGTATGTGAGTGAGTGAGCGAGTGTGAATTAATGAGTGAGTGAGTGAATAAATCCGTGAGTTTGTGAAAGAATGAGTGAGAGTGTGAATGAGTGTGTGTGTGTGTGTGAACTAGTGAGTTACTGAAAGAATGAATGAGTGTGTGAGTGAGTGAGTGTGTGAGTGAGTGAGTGTGTGAATGAGTGAGTGTGTGAATGAGTGAGTGTGTGAATGTATGAATAAATGAGTGAGTGTGTGAATGAGTGAGTGTGTGAATGTATGAATGAATGAGTGTGTGAATGAATGAGTTTGTGAATGAATGAGTGACTGTGTGAATGAATAAATGAGTGTGTGAATGAATGAGTTTGTGAATGAATGAGTTTGTGAATGAATGGGTGTGTGAATGAATGAGTGAGTGTGTGAATGAGTGAGTTACTGAAAGAATGAATGAGTGTGTGAATGAGTGAGTGTGTGACTGAATGAGTGAGTGTGTGACTGAATGAGTGAGTGTGTGACTGAATGAGTGAGTGTGTGACTGAATGAGTGAGTGTGTGAAAGAATGAGTGAGCGTGTGAATGAATGAGTGAGTGTGTGACTGAATGAGTGAGTGTGTGACTGAATGAGTGAGTGTGTGAGTGAATGAGTTTGTGAATGAATGAGTGAATGTGTGAATGAATGAGTGAGTGTGTGAATGAGTGAGTGTGTGAATGAAAGAATGAATGTGTGAATGAATGAGTGACTGTGTGAATGAATGAGTAAGTTTGTGAAAAGAATGAGTGTGTTAATGAGTGAGTTTGTGAATGAATGAGTGAGTGTGTGAATGAGTGAGTGAGTGAATGAATGTGTGTGTGTGTGTGTGAACTAGTGAGTTACTGAAATAATGAATGAGTCTGTGAATGAGTGAGTGTGTGAATGAATGAGTGAGTGTATGAATGAATGAGTGAGTGTGTGAATGAATGAGTGTGTGAATGAATGAGTGAGTGTGTGAATGAGTGTGTGTCTGTGAATGAGTGAGTTACTGAAATAATGAATGAGTGTGTGAATGAATGAGCGAATGTGTGAATGAATGAGTGAGTGTGTGAATGAATGAGTTTGTGAATGAATGAGTGAGTGTGTGAATGAGTGTGTGTCTGTGAATGAGTGAGTTACTGAAATAATGAATGAGTGTGTGAATGAATGAGTAAGTGTGTGAATGAATGAGTGAGCATGTGAATGAATGAGTGAGTGTGTGAATGAATGAGTGACTGTGAATGAATGAGTGAATGTGTGAATGAATGAGTGTGTGTGAATGAATGAGTGTGTGAATGTATGAGGGAGTGTGTGAATGAGTGAGTGAGTGAATGAATGTGTGTGTGTGAGTGAACTAGTGAGTTACTGAAAGAATGAATGAGTGTGTGAATGAGTGAGTGTGAATGAATGAGTGAGTGTGTGAATGAATGAGTGAGTGTGTGAATGAATGAGTTTGTGAATGAATGAGTGAATGTGTGAATGAATGAGTGACTGTGTGAATGAATAAATGAGTATGTGAATGAATGAGTTTGTGAATGAATGAGTGACTGTGTGAATGAATAAATGAGTGTGTGAATGAATGAGTTTGTAAATGAATGGGTGTGTGAATGAATGAGTGAGTGAATGAAAGAATGAATGTGTGAATGAATGAGTGAGTGTGTGAATGAATGAGTGTGCGAATGAATGAGTGTGTCAATGAAAGAATGAGTGTGTGAATGAAAGAATGAATGTGTGAATGAATGAGTGAGTGTGTGAATGAATAAATGAGTGTGTGAATGAATGAGTTTGTAAATGAATGGGTGTGTGAATGAATGAGTGAGTGAATGAAAGAATGAATGTGTGAATGAACGAGTGAGCGTGTGACTGAATGAGTGAATGCATGAATGAATGAGTGAGTGTGTGAATGAATGAGGGAGTGTGTGAATGAATGAGTGAGTGAGTGTGTGAATGAATGAGAGACTGTGAATGAATGAGTGTGTGAATGAATTAGTGTGTGAGTGAGTGTATGAATGAGTGAATGCGTGTGTGAATGAGAAAGCGAGTGTGTGAATGAATGAGTGAGTGTGTGAATGAATCAGTGAGTTTGTGAATGATTGAGTGAGTGTGAATGAATGAGTTTCTGAATAAATGAGTGTGTGAATGAGTGAGTGTGTGACTGAATGAGTGAGTGTGTGAATGAATGAGCGATTGTATGAATAAGTGAGTTTGTGAATAAAGGAGTGATGGAGTGAATGAATGAGTTAAAATTAATTTGTGAGCGTGTGAATGAATGAGAGGGTGTGTGAATGAATGATTGTGTGAATGAATGAGTGCATGTGTGACTGAATGACTGAGTTTGTAAATGAATGAGTGAGTTTTGAATGAGTGAGTGAGAGTGTGAATGGATGTGTGAATGAGTGAGTGTGTGAAAGAATGAGTGTGTGAATGAATGAACGTGTGGAAATGAGTGGGTGTGAATGAGTGAGTGAATGGCTGAGTGAGTGTGTGAATGAATGAGTGAGCATGCGAATGAATGAGTGAGCATGCGAATGAATGAGTGAGTGTCTGAATGAATGAGTGACTGAGTGTGTGAATGAGTGAGTTAGTGTGAGAATGAGTGAGTGTGTGAATGAATAAATGAGTGTGTGAATGAATGAGTTTGTGAATGAACGAGTGACTGTGTGAATGAATAAATGAGTGTGTGAATGAATTAGTTTGTGAATGAATTGGTGTGTGAATGAATGAGTGAGTGTGTGAATGAGTGAGTGTGTGAATGAATGAGTGTGTGTGTGTGAATGAGTGAGTTACTGAAAGAATGAATGAGTGTGTGAATGAGTGAGTGTGTGACTGAATGAGTGAGTGTGTGAATGAGTTAGGGAGTGTGTGAATGAATGAGTGAGTGTGTGAATGAATGAGTGAATGTGTGAATGAATGAGTGTGTGAATGAATGAGTGAGTGTGTGAATGAATGAGTGAATGTGTGAATGAATGAGTTTGTGAATGAATGAGTGAGTGTGTGAATGAGTGTGTGTCTGTGAATGAGTGAGTTACTGAAATAATGAATGAGTGTGTGAATGAATGAGTGAATGTGTGAATGAATGAGTGAGTGTGTGAATGAATGAGTTATTGAATGAATGAGTGAGTGTGTGAATGAGTGTGTGTCTGTGAATGAGTGAGTTACTGAAATAATGAATGAGTGTGTGAATGAATGTGTCAATGAAAGAATGAACGTTGAATGAAAGAATGAACGTGTGATTGAATGAGTGTGTGAATGAAAGAATGAATGTGTGATTGAATGAGTGAGTGTGTGAATGAAAGAATGAATGTGTGAATGAATGAGTGAGTGTGTGAATGAATGAGTGTGTGAATGTAAGAATGAATGTGTGAATGAATGAGTGACTGTGTGAATGAATGAGTAAGTTTGTGAAAGAATGAGTGAGTGTGTTAATGAGTGAGTTTGTGAATGAACGCATGAGTATGTGAGCGAGTGAGCGAGTGTGAATTAATGAGTGAGTGAGTGAATAAATCCGTGAGTTTGTGAAAGAATGAGTGAGAGTGTGAATGAGTGTGTGTGTGTGTGTGAACTAGTGAGTTACTGAAAGAATGAATGAGTGTGTGAGTGAGTGAGTGTGTGAGTGAGTGAGTGTGTGAATGAGTGAGTGTGTGAATAAGTGAGTGTGTGAATGTATGAATAAATGAGTGAGTGTGTGAATGAGTGAGTGTGTGAATGTATGAATGAATGAGTTTGTGAATGAATGAGTTTGTGAATGAATGAGTGACTGTGTGAATGAATAAATGAGTGTGTGAATGAATGAGTTTGTGAATGAATGAGTTTGTGAATGAATGGGTGTGTGAATGAATGAGTGAGTGTGTGAATGAGTGAGTTACTGAAAGAATGAATGAGTGTGTGAATGAGTGAGTGTGTGACTGAATGAGTGAGTGTGTGACTGAATGAGTGAGTGTGTGACTGAATGAGTGAGTGTGTGACTGAATGAGTGAGTGTGTGAAAGAATGAGTGAGCGTGTGAATGAATGAGTGAGTGTGTGACTGAATGAGTGAGTGTGTGACTGAATGAGTGAGTGTGTGAATGAATGAGTTTGTGAATGAATGAGTGAATGTGTGAATGAATGAGTGAGTGTGTGAATGAGTGAGTGTGTGAATGAAAGAATGAATGTGTGAATGAATGAGTGACTGTGTGAATGAATGAGTAAGTTTGTGAAAAGAATGAGTGTGTTAATGAGTGAGTTTGTGAATGAATGAGTGAGTGTGTGAATGAGTGAGTGAGTGAATGAATGTGTGTGTGTGTGTGTGAACTAGTGAGTTACTGAAATAATGAATGAGTCTGTGAATGAGTGAGTGTGTGAATGAATGAGTGAGTGTGTGAATGAATGAGTTTGTGAATGAATGAGTGAGTGTGTGAATGAGTGTGTGTCTGTGAATGAGTGAGTTACTGAAATAATGAATGAGTGTGTGAATGAATGAGTAAGTGTGTGAATGAATGAGTGAGCATGTGAATGAATGAGTGAGTGTGTGAATGAATGAGTGACTGTGAATGAATGAGTGAATGTGTGAATGAATGAGTGTGTGTGAATGAATGAGTGTGTGAATGTATGAGGGAGTGTGTGAATGAGTGAGTGAGTGAATGAATGTGTGTGTGTGAGTGAACTAGTGAGTTACTGAAAGAATGAATGAGTGTGTGAATGAGTGAGTGTGAATGAATGAGTGAGTGTGTGAATGAATGAGTGAGTGTGTGAATGAATGAGTTTGTGAATGAATGAGTGAATGTGTGAATGAATGAGTGACTGTGTGAATGAATAAATGAGTATGTGAATGAATGAGTTTGTGAATGAATGAGTGACTGTGTGAATGAATAAATGAGTGTGTGAATGAATGAGTTTGTAAATGAATGGGTGTGTGAATGAATGAGTGAGTGAATGAAAGAATGAATGTGTGAATGAATGAGTGAGTGTGTGAATGAATGAGTGTGCGAATGAATGAGTGTGTCAATGAAAGAATGAGTGTGTGAATGAAAGAATGAATGTGTGAATGAATGAGTGAGTGTGTGAATGAATAAATGAGTGTGTGAATGAATGAGTTTGTAAATGAATGGGTGTGTGAATGAATGAGTGAGTGAATGAAAGAATGAATGTGTGAATGAACGAGTGAGCGTGTGACTGAATGAGTGAATGCATGAATGAATGAGTGAGTGTGTGAATGAATGAGGGAGTGTGTGAATGAATGAGTGAGTGAGTGTGTGAATGAATGAGAGACTGTGAATGAATGAGTGTGTGAATGAATTAGTGTGTGAGTGAGTGTATGAATGAGTGAATGCGTGTGTGAATGAGAAAGTGAGTGTGTGAATGAATGAGTGAGTGTGTGAATGAATCAGTGAGTTTGTGAATGATTGAGTGAGTGTGAATGAATGAGTTTCTGAATAAATGAGTGTGTGAATGAGTGAGTGTGTGACTGAATGAGTGAGTGTGTGAATGAATGAGCGATTGTATGAATAAGTGAGTTTGTGAATAAAGGAGTGATGGAGTGAATGAATGAGTTAAAATGAATTTGTGAGCGTGTGAATGAATGAGAGGGTGTGTGAATGAATGATTGTGTGAATGAATGAGTGCATGTGTGACTGAATGACTGAGTTTGTAAATGAATGAGTGAGTTTTGAATGAGTGAGTGAGAGTGTGAATGGATGTGTGAATGAGTGAGTGTGTGAAAGAATGAGTGTGTGAATGAATGAACGTGTGGAAATGAGTGGGTGTGAATGAGTGAGTGAATGGCTGAGTGAGTGTGTGAATGAATGAGTGAGCATGCGAATGAATGAGTGAGCATGCGAATGAATGAGTGAGCATGCGAATGAATGAGTGTGTGTGAATGAATGAGTGACTGAGTGTGTGAATGAGTGAGTTAGTGTGAGAATGAGTGAGTGTGTGAATGAATACATGAGTGTGTGAATGAATGAGTTTGTGAATGAACGAGTGACTGTGTGAATGAATAAATGAGTGTGTGAATGAATTAGTTTGAGAATGAATGGGTGTGTGAATGAATGAGTGAGTGTGTGAATGAGTGAGTGTGTGAATGAATGAGTGTGTGTGTGTGAATGAGTGAGTTACTGAAAGAATGAATGAGTGTGTGAATGAGTGAGTGTGTGACTGAATGAGTGAGTGTGTGAATGAGTTAGTGAGTGTGTGAATGAATGAGTGAGTGTGTGAATGAATGAGTGAATGTGTGAATGAATGAGTGTGTGAATGAATGAGTGAGTGTGTGAATGAATGAGTGAATGTGTGAATGAATGAGTTTGTGAATGAATGAGTGAGTGTGTGAATGAGTGTGTGTCTGTGAATGAGTGAGTTACTGAAATAATGAATGAGTGTGTGAATGAATGAGTGAATGTGTGAATGAATGAGTGAGTGTGTGAATGAATGAGTTATTGAATGAATGAGTGAGTGTGTGAATGAGTGTGTGTCTGTGAATGAGTGAGTTACTGAAATAATGAATGAGTGTGTGAATGAATGAGTAAGTGTGTGAATGAATGAGTGAGCATGTGAATGAATGAGTGAGCATGTGAATGAATGAGTGAGTGTGTGAATGAATGAGTGACTGTGAATGAATGAGTGAATGTGTGAATAAATGAGTGAGTGTGTGAATGAATGAGTGAGTGTGTGAATGAATGAGGGAGTGTGTGAATGAGTGAGTGAGTGAATGAAGGTGTGTGTGTGTGTGAACTAGTGAGTTACTGAAAGAATGAATGAGTGTGTGAATGAGTGAGTGTGTGAATGAATGAGTGAGTGTATGAATGAATGAGTGAGTGTATGAATGTATGAGTTTGTGAATGAATGAATGTGTGAATGAATGAGTGACTGTGTGAATGAATAAATGAGTGTGTGAATGAATGAGTTTGTGAATGAATGAATGACTGTGTGAATGAATAAATGAGTGTGTGAATGAATGAGTTTGTGAATGAATGGGTGTGTGAATGAATGAGTGAGTGAATGAAAGAATGAATGTGTGAATGAGTGAGTGTGTGAATGAATGAGTGAGTGTGTGAATGAATGAGTGTGCGAATGAATGAGTGTGTCAATGAAAGAATGAGTGTGTGAATGAAAGAATGAATGTATGAATGAATGAGTGTGTGTGTGAATGAATGAGTGAGTGTGTGAATGAATGAGTGAGTGGGTGAATGAATGAGTGAGTGTGTGAATGAATGAGTGAGTTTGTGAATGAATGAGTGAGTGTGTGAATGAGTGTGTGTGTGTGTGTGAACTAGTGAGTTACTGAAAGAATGAATGAGTGTGTGAGTGAGTGAGTGTGTGAGTGAGTGAGTGTGTGAATGAGTGAGTGTGTGAATGAGTGAGTGTGTGAATGTATGAATAAATGAGTGAGTGTGTGAATGAGTGAGTGTGTGAATGTATGAATGAATGAGTGTGTGAATGAATGAGTTTGTGAATGAATGAGTGACTGTGTGAATGAATAAATGAGTGTGTGAATGAATGAGTTTGTGAATGAATGAGTTTGTGAATGAATGGGTGTGTGAATGAATGAGTGAGTGTGTGAATGAGTGAGTTACTGAAAGAATGAATGAGTGTGTGAATGAGTGAGTATGTGACTGAATGAGTGAGTGTGTGACTGAATGAGTGAGTGTGTGACTGAATGAGTGAGTGTGTGACTGAATGAGTGAGTGTGTGAAAGAATGAGTGAGCGTGTGAATGAATGAGTGAGTGTGTGACTGAATGAGTGAGTGTGTGACTGAATGAGTGAGTGTGTGAATGAATGAGTTTGTGAATGAATGAGTGAATGTGTGAATGAATGAGTGAGTGTGTGAATGAGTGAGTGTGTGAATGAAAGAATGAATGTGTGAATGAATGAGTGACTGTGTGAATGAATGAATAAGTTTGTGAAAAGAATGAGTGTGTTAATGAGTGAGTTTGTGAATGAATGAGTGAGTGTGTGAATGAGTGAGTGAGTGAATGAATGTGTGTGTGTGTGTGTGAACTAGTGAGTTACTGAAATAATGAATGAGTCTGTGAATGAGTGAGTGTGTGAATGAATGAGTGAGTGTATGAATGAATGAGTGAGTGTGTGAATGAATGAGTTTGTGAATGAATGAGTGAATGTGTGAATGAACGAGTGACTGTGTGAATGAATAAATGAGTGTGTGAATGAATGAGTGTGTGAATGAATGAGTGAGTGTGTGAATGAGTGTGTGTCTGTGAATGAGTGAGTTACTGAAATAATGAATGAGTGTGTGAATGAATGAGCGAATGTGTGAATGAATGAGTGAGTGTGTGAATGAATGAGTTTGTGAATGAATGAGTGAGTGTGTGAATGAGTGTGTGTCTGTGAATGAGTGAGTTACTGAAATAATGAATGAGTGTGTGAATGAATGAGTAAGTGTGTGAATGAATGAGTGAGCATGTGAATGAATGAGTGAGTGTGTGAATGAATGAGTGACTGTGAATGAATGAGTGAATGTGTGAATGAATGAGTGTGTGTGAATGAATGAGTGTGTGAATGTATGAGGGAGTGTGTGAATGAGTGAGTGAGTGAATGAATGTGTGTGTGTGAGTGAACTAGTGAGTTACTGAAAGAATGAATGAGTGTGTGAATGAGTGAGTGTGAATGAATGAGTGAGTGTGTGAATGAATGAGTGAGTGTGTGAATGAATGAGTTTGTGAATGAATGAGTGAATGTGTGAATGAATGAGTGACTGTGTGAATGAATAAATGAGTATGTGAATGAATGAGTTTGTGAATGAATGAGTGACTGTGTGAATGAATAAATGAGTGTGTGAATGAATGAGTTTGTAAATGAATGGGTGTGTGAATGAATGAGTGAGTGAATGAAAGAATGAATGTGTGAATGAATGAGTGAGTGTGTGAATGAATGAGTGTGCGAATGAATGAGTGTGTCAATGAAAGAATGAGTGTGTGAATGAAAGAATGAATGTGTGAATGAATGAGTGAGTGTGTGAATGAATAAATGAGTGTGTGAATGAATGAGTTTGTAAATGAATGGGTGTGTGAATGAATGAGTGAGTGAATGAAAGAATGAATGTGTGAATGAACGAGTGAGCGTGTGACTGAATGAGTGAATGCATGAATGAATGAGTGAGTGTGTGAATGAATGAGGGAGTGTGTGAATGAATGAGTGAGTGAGTGTGTGAATGAATGAGAGACTGTGAATGAATGAGTGTGTGAATGAATTAGTGTGTGAGTGAGTGTATGAATGAGTGAATGCGTGTGTGAATGAGAAAGTGAGTGTGTGAATGAATGAGTGAGTGTGTGAATGAATCAGTGAGTTTGTGAATGATTGAGTGAGTGTGAATGAATGAGTTTCTGAATAAATGAGTGTGTGAATGAGTGAGTGTGTGACTGAATGAGTGAGTGTGTGAATGAATGAGCGATTGTATGAATAAGTGAGTTTGTGAATAAAGGAGTGATGGAGTGAATGAATGAGTTAAAATGAATTTGTGAGCGTGTGAATGAATGAGAGGGTGTGTGAATGAATGATTGTGTGAATGAATGAGTGCATGTGTGACTGAATGACTGAGTTTGTAAATGAATGAGTGAGTTTTGAATGAGTGAGTGAGAGTGTGAATGGATGTGTGAATGAGTGAGTGTGTGAAAGAATGAGTGTGTGAATGAATGAACGTGTGGAAATGAGTGGGTGTGAATGAGTGAGTGAATGGCTGAGTGAGTGTGTGAATGAATGAGTGAGCATGCGAATGAATGAGTGAGCATGCGAATGAATGAGTGAGCATGCGAATGAATGAGTGTGTGTGAATGAATGAGTGACTGAGTGTGTGAATGAGTGAGTTAGTGTGAGAATGAGTGAGTGTGTGAATGAATAAATGAGTGTGTGAATGAATGAGTTTGTGAATGAACGAGTGACTGTGTGAATGAATAAATGAGTGTGTGAATGAATTAGTTTGTGAATGAATGGGTGTGTGAATGAATGAGTGAGTGTGTGAATGAGTGAGTGTGTGAATGAATGAGTGTGTGTGTGTGAATGAGTGAGTTACTGAAAGAATGAATGAGTGTGTGAATGAGTGAGTGTGTGACTGAATGAGTGAGTGTGTGAATGAGTTAGTGAGTGTGTGAATGAATGAGTGAGTGTGTGAATGAATGAGTGAATGTGTGAATGATTGAGTGTGTGAATGAATGAGTGAGTGTGTGAATGAATGAGTGAATGTGTGAATGAATGAGTTTGTGAATGAATGAGTGAGTGTGTGAATGAGTGTGTGTCTGTGAATGAGTGAGTTACTGAAATAATGAATGAGTGTGTGAATGAATGAGTGAATGTGTGAATGAATGAGTGAGTGTGTGAATGAATGAGTTATTGAATGAATGAGTGAGTGTGTGAATGAGTGTGTGTCTGTGAATGAGTGAGTTACTGAAATAATGAATGAGTGTGTGAATGAATGAGTAAGTGTGTGAATGAATGAGTGAGCATGTGAATGAATGAGTGAGCATGTGAATGAATGAGTGAGTGTGTGAATGAATGAGTGACTGTGAATGAATGAGTGAATGTGTGAATAAATGAGTGAGTGTGTGAATGAATGAGTGAGTGTGTGAATGAATGAGGGAGTGTGTGAATGAGTGAGTGAGTGAATGAAGGTGTGTGTGTGTGTGAACTAGTGAGTTACTGAAAGAATGAATGAGTGTGTGAATGAGTGAGTGTGTGAATGAATGAGTGAGTGTATGAATGAATGAGTGAGTGTATGAATGTATGAGTTTGTGAATGAATGAATGTGTGAATGAATGAGTGACTGTGTGAATGAATAAATGAGTGTGTGAATGAATGAGTTTGTGAATGAATGAATGACTGTGTGAATGAATAAATGAGTGTGTGAATGAATGAGTTTGTGAATGAATGGGTGTGTGAATGAATGAGTGAGTGAATGAAAGAATGAATGTGTGAATGAGTGAGTGTGTGAATGAATGAGTGAGTGTGTGAATGAATGAGTGTGCGAATGAATGAGTGTGTCAATGAAAGAATGAGTGTGTGAATGAAAGAATGAATGTATGAATGAATGAGTGTGTGTGTGAATGAATGAGTGAGTGTGTGAATGAATGAGTGAGTGGGTGAATGAATGAGTGAGTGTGTGAATGAATGAGTGAGTTTGTGAATGAATGAGTGAGTGTGTGAATGAGTGTGTGTGTGTGTGTGAACTAGTGAGTTACTGAAAGAATGAATGAGTGTGTGAGTGAGTGAGTGTGTGAGTGAGTGAGTGTGTGAATGAGTGAGTGTGTGAATGAGTGAGTGTGTGAATGTATGAATAAATGAGTGAGTGTGTGAATGAGTGAGTGTGTGAATGTATGAATGAATGAGTGTGTGAATGAATGAGTTTGTGAATGAATGAGTGACTGTGTGAATGAATAAATGAGTGTGTGAATGAATGAGTTTGTGAATGAATGAGTTTGTGAATGAATGGGTGTGTGAATGAATGAGTGAGTGTGTGAATGAGTGAGTTACTGAAAGAATGAATGAGTGTGTGAATGAGTGAGTATGTGACTGAATGAGTGAGTGTGTGACTGAATGAGTGAGTGTGTGACTGAATGAGTGAGTGTGTGACTGAATGAGTGAGTGTGTGAAAGAATGAGTGAGCGTGTGAATGAATGAGTGAGTGTGTGACTGAATGAGTGAGTGTGTGACTGAATGAGTGAGTGTGTGAATGAATGAGTTTGTGAATGAATGAGTGAATGTGTGAATGAATGAGTGAGTGTGTGAATGAGTGAGTGTGTGAATGAAAGAATGAATGTGTGAATGAATGAGTGACTGTGTGAATGAATGAATAAGTTTGTGAAAAGAATGAGTGTGTTAATGAGTGAGTTTGTGAATGAATGAGTGAGTGTGTGAATGAGTGAGTGAGTGAATGAATGTGTGTGTGTGTGTGTGAACTAGTGAGTTACTGAAATAATGAATGAGTCTGTGAATGAGTGAGTGTGTGAATGAATGAGTGAGTGTATGAATGAATGAGTGAGTGTGTGAATGAATGAGTTTGTGAATGAATGAGTGAATGTGTGAATGAACGAGTGACTGTGTGAATGAATAAATGAGTGTGTGAATGAATGAGTGTGTGAATGAATGAGTGAGTGTGTGAATGAGTGTGTGTCTGTGAATGAGTGAGTTACTGAAATAATGAATGAGTGTGTGAATGAATGAGCGAATGTGTGAATGAATGAGTGAGTGTGTGAATGAATGAGTTTGTGAATGAATGAGTGAGTGTGTGAATGAGTGTGTGTCTGTGAATGAGTGAGTTACTGAAATAATGAATGAGTGTGTGAATGAATGAGTAAGTGTGTGAATGAATGAGTGAGCATGTGAATGAATGAGTGAGTGTGTGAATGAATGAGTGACTGTGAATGAATGAGTGAATGTGTGAATGAATGAGTGTGTGTGAATGAATGAGTGTGTGAATGTATGAGGGAGTGTGTGAATGAGTGAGTGAGTGAATGAATGTGTGTGTGTGAGTGAACTAGTGAGTTACTGAAAGAATGAATGAGTGTGTGAATGAGTGAGTGTGAATGAATGAGTGAGTGTGTGAATGAATGAGTGAGTGTGTGAATGAATGAGTTTGTGAATGAATGAGTGAATGTGTGAATGAATGAGTGACTGTGTGAATGAATAAATGAGTATGTGAATGAATGAGTTTGTGAATGAATGAGTGACTGTGTGAATGAATAAATGAGTGTGTGAATGAATGAGTTTGTAAATGAATGGGTGTGTGAATGAATGAGTGAGTGAATGAAAGAATGAATGTGTGAATGAATGAGTGAGTGTGTGAATGAATGAGTGTGCGAATGAATGAGTGTGTCAATGAAAGAATGAGTGTGTGAATGAAAGAATGAATGTGTGAATGAATGAGTGAGTGTGTGAATGAATAAATGAGTGTGTGAATGAATGAGTTTGTAAATGAATGGGTGTGTGAATGAATGAGTGAGTGAATGAAAGAATGAATGTGTGAATGAACGAGTGAGCGTGTGACTGAATGAGTGAATGCATGAATGAATGAGTGAGTGTGTGAATGAATGAGGGAGTGTGTGAATGAATGAGTGAGTGAGTGTGTGAATGAATGAGAGACTGTGAATGAATGAGTGTGTGAATGAATTAGTGTGTGAGTGAGTGTATGAATGAGTGAATGCGTGTGTGAATGAGAAAGTGAGTGTGTGAATGAATGAGTGAGTGTGTGAATGAATCAGTGAGTTTGTGAATGATTGAGTGAGTGTGAATGAATGAGTTTCTGAATAAATGAGTGTGTGAATGAGTGAGTGTGTGACTGAATGAGTGAGTGTGTGAATGAATGAGCGATTGTATGAATAAGTGAGTTTGTGAATAAAGGAGTGATGGAGTGAATGAATGAGTTAAAATGAATTCGTGAGCGTGTGAATGAATGAGAGGGTGTGTGAATGAATGATTGTGTGAATGAATGAGTGCATGTGTGACTGAATGACTGAGTTTGTAAATGAATGAGTGAGTTTTGAATGAGTGAGTGAGAGTGTGAATGGATGTGTGAATGAGTGAGTGTGTGAAAGAATGAGTGTGTGAATGAATGAACGTGTGGAAATGAGTGGGTGTGAATGAGTGAGTGAATGGCTGAGTGAGTGTGTGAATGAATGAGTGAGCATGCGAATGAATGAGTGAGTGTGTGAATGAATGAGTGACTGAGTGTGTGAATGAGTGAGTTAGTGTGAGAATGAGTGAGTGTGTGAATGAATAAATGAGTGTGTGAATGAATGAGTTTGTGAATGAACGAGTGACTGTGTGAATGAATAAATGAGTGTGTGAATGAATTAGTTTGTGAATGAATGGGTGTGTGAATGAATGAGTGAGTGTGTGAATGAGTGAGTGTGTGAATGAATGAGTGTGTGTGTGTGAATGAGTGAGTTACTGAAAGAATGAATGAGTGTGTGAATGAGTGAGTGTGTGACTGAATGAGTGAGTGTGTGAATGAGTTAGGGAGTGTGTGAATGAATGAGTGAGTGTGTGAATGAATGAGTGAATGTGTGAATGAATGAGTGTGTGAATGAATGAGTGAGTGTGTGAATGAATGAGTGAATGTGTGAATGAATGAGTTTGTGAATGAATGAGTGAGTGTGTGAAGGAGTGTGTGTCTGTGAATGAGTGAGTTACTGAAATAATGAATGAGTGTGTGAATGAATGAGTGAATGTGTGAATGAATGAGTGAGTGTGTGAATGAATGAGTTATTGAATGAATGAGTGAGTGTGTGAATGAGTGTGTGTCTGTGAATGAGTGAGTTACTGAAATAATGAATGAGTGTGTGAATGAATGTGTCAATGAAAGAATGAACGTTGAATGAAAGAATGAACGTGTGATTGAATGAGTGTGTGAATGAAAGAATGAATGTGTGATTGAATGAGTGAGTGTGTGAATGAAAGAATGAATGTGTGAATGAATGAGTGAGTGTGTGAATGAATGAGTGTGTGAATGTAAGAATGAATGTGTGAATGAATGAGTGACTGTGTGAATGAATGAGTAAGTTTGTGAAAGAATGAGTGAGTGTGTTAATGAGTGAGTTTGTGAATGAACGCATGAGTATGTGAGTGAGTGAGCGAGTGTGAATTAATGAGTGAGTGAGTGAATAAATCCGTGAGTTTGTGAAAGAATGAGTGAGAGTGTGAATGAGTGTGTGTGTGTGTGTGAACTAGTGAGTTACTGAAAGAATGAATGAGTGTGTGAGTGAGTGAGTGTGTGAGTGAGTGAGTGTGTGAATGAGTGAGTGTGTGAATGAGTGAGTGTGTGAATGTATGAATAAATGAGTGAGTGTGTGAATGAGTGAGTGTGTGAATGTATGAATGAATGAGTGTGTGAATGAATGAGTTTGTGAATGAATGAGTGACTGTGTGAATGAATAAATGAGTGTGTGAATGAATGAGTTTGTGAATGAATGAGTTTGTGAATGAATGGGTGTGTGAATGAATGAGTGAGTGTGTGAATGAGTGAGTTACTGAAAGAATGAATGAGTGTGTGAATGAGTGAGTGTGTGACTGAATGAGTGAGTGTGTGACTGAATGAGTGAGTGTGTGACTGAATGAGTGAGTGTGTGACTGAATGAGTGAGTGTGTGAAAGAATGAGTGAGCGTGTGAATGAATGAGTGAGTGTGTGACTGAATGAGTGAGTGTGTGACTGAATGAGTGAGTGTGTGAATGAATGAGTTTGTGAATGAATGAGTGAATGTGTGAATGAATGAGTGAGTGTGTGAATGAGTGAGTGTGTGAATGAAAGAATGAATGTGTGAATGAATGAGTGACTGTGTGAATGAATGAGTAAGTTTGTGAAAAGAATGAGTGTGTTAATGAGTGAGTTTGTGAATGAATGAGTGAGTGTGTGAATGAGTGAGTGAGTGAATGAATGTGTGTGTGTGTGTGTGAACTAGTGAGTTACTGAAATAATGAATGAGTCTGTGAATGAGTGAGTGTGTGAATGAATGAGTGAGTGTATGAATGAATGAGTGAGTGTGTGAATGAATGAGTTTGTGAATGAATGAGTGAATGTGTGAATGAACGAGTGACTGTGTGAATGAATAAATGAGTGTGTGAATGAATGAGTGTGTGAATGAATGAGTGAGTGTGTGAATGAGTGTGTGTCTGTGAATGAGTGAGTTACTGAAATAATGAATGAGTGTGTGAATGAATGAGCGAATGTGTGAATGAATGAGTGAGTGTGTGAATGAATGAGTTTGTGAATGAATGAGTGAGTGTGTGAATGAGTGTGTGTCTGTGAATGAGTGAGTTACTGAAATAATGAATGAGTGTGTGAATGAATGAGTAAGTGTGTGAATGAATGAGTGAGCATGTGAATGAATGAGTGAGTGTGTGAATGAATGAGTGACTGTGAATGAATGAGTGAATGTGTGAATGAATGAGTGTGTGTGAATGAATGAGTGTGTGAATGTATGAGGGAGTGTGTGAATGAGTGAGTGAGTGAATGAATGTGTGTGTGTGAGTGAACTAGTGAGTTACTGAAAGAATGAATGAGTGTGTGAATGAGTGAGTGTGAATGAATGAGTGAGTGTGTGAATGAATGAGTGAGTGTGTGAATGAATGAGTTTGTGAATGAATGAGTGAATGTGTGAATGAATGAGTGACTGTGTGAATGAATAAATGAGTATGTGAATGAATGAGTTTGTGAATGAATGAGTGACTGTGTGAATGAATAAATGAGTGTGTGAATGAATGAGTTTGTAAATGAATAGGTGTGTGAATGAATGAGTGAGTGAATGAAAGAATGAATGTGTGAATGAATGAGTGAGTGTGTGAATGAATGAGTGTGCGAATGAATGAGTGTGTCAATGAAAGAATGAGTGTGTGAATGAAAGAATGAATGTGTGAATGAATGAGTGAGTGTGTGAATGAATAAATGAGTGTGTGAATGAATGAGTTTGTAAATGAATGGGTGTGTGAATGAATGAGTGAGTGAATGAAAGAATGAATGTGTGAATGAACGAGTGAGCGTGTGACTGAATGAGTGAATGCATGAATGAATGAGTGAGTGTGTGAATGAATGAGGGAGTGTGTGAATGAATGAGTGAGTGAGTGTGTGAATGAATGAGAGACTGTGAATGAATGAGTGTGTGAATGAATTAGTGTGTGAGTGAGTGTATGAATGAGTGAATGCGTGTGTGAATGAGAAAGTGATTGTGTGAATGAATGAGTGAGTGTGTGAATGAATCAGTGAGTTTGTGAATGATTGAGTGAGTGTGAATGAATGAGTTTCTGAATAAATGAGTGTGTGAATGAGTGAGTGTGTGACTGAATGAGTGAGTGTGTGAATGAATGAGCGATTGTATGAATAAGTGAGTTTGTGAATAAAGGAGTGATGGAGTGAATGAATGAGTTAAAATGAATTCGTGAGCGTGTGAATGAATGAGAGGGTGTGTGAATGAATGATTGTGTGAATGAATGAGTGCATGTGTGACTGAATGACTGAGTTTGTAAATGAATGAGTGAGTTTTGAATGAGTGAGTGAGAGTGTGAATGGATGTGTGAATGAGTGAGTGTGTGAAAGAATGAGTGTGTGAATGAATGAACGTGTGGAAATGAGTGGGTGTGAATGAGTGAGTGAATGGCTGAGTGAGTGTGTGAATGAATGAGTGAGCATGCGAATGAATGAGTGAGCATGCGAATGAATGAGTGAGCATGCGAATGAATGAGTGAGTGTGTGAATGAATGAGTGACTGAGTGTGTGAATGAGTGAGTTAGTGTGAGAATGAGTGAGTGTGTGAATGAATAAATGAGTGTGTGAATGAATGAGTTTGTGAATGAACGAGTGACTGTGTGAATGAATAAATGAGTGTGTGAATGAATTAGTTTGTGAATGAATGGGTGTGTGAATGAATGAGTGAGTGTGTGAATGAGTGAGTGTGTGAATGAATGAGTGTGTGTGTGTGAATGAGTGAGTTACTGAAAGAATGAATGAGTGTGTGAATGAGTGAGTGTGTGACTGAATGAGTGAGTGTGTGAATGAGTTAGTGAGTGTGTGAATGAATGAGTGAGTGTGTGAATGAATGAGTGAATGTGTGAATGAATGAGTGTGTGAATGAATGAGTGAGTGTGTGAATGAATGAGTGAATGTGTGAATGAATGAGTTTGTGAATGAATGAGTGAGTGTGTGAATGAGTGTGTGTCTGTGAATGAGTGAGTTACTGAAATAATGAATGAGTGTGTGAATGAATGAGTGAATGTGTGAATGAATGAGTGAGTGTGTGAATGAATGAGTTATTGAATGAATGAGTGATTGTGTGAATGAGTGTGTGTCTGTGAATGAGTGAGTTACTGAAGTAATGAATGAGTGTGTGAATGAATGAGTAAGTGTGTGAATGAATGAGTGAGCATGTGAATGAATGAGTGAGCATGTGAATGAATGAGTGAGTGTGTGAATGAATGAGTGACTGTGAATGAATGAGTGAATGTGTGAATAAATGAGTGAGTGTGTGAATGAATGAGTGAGTGTGTGAATGAATGAGGGAGTGTGTGAATGAGTGAGTGAGTGAATGAAGGTGTGTGTGTGTGTGAACTAGTGAGTTACTGAAAGAATGAATGAGTGTGTGAATGAGTGAGTGTGTGAATGAATGAGTGAGTGTATGAATGAATGAGTGAGTGTATGAATGTATGAGTTTGTGAATGAATGAATGTGTGAATGAATGAGTGACTGTGTGAATGAATAAATGAGTGTGTGAATGAATGAGTTTGTGAATGAATGAATGACTGTGTGAATGAATAAATGAGTGTGTGAATGAATGAGTTTGTGAATGAATGGGTGTGTGAATGAATGAGTGAGTGAATGAAAGAATGAATGTGTGAATGAGTGAGTGTGTGAATGAATGAGTGAGTGTGTGAATGAATGAGTGTGCGAATGAATGAGTGTGTCAATGAAAGAATGAGTGTGTGAATGAAAGAATGAATGTATGAATGAATGAGTGTGTGTGTGAATGAATGAGTGAGTGTGTGAATGAATGAGTGAGTGGGTGAATGAATGAGTGAGTGTGTGAATGAATGAGTGAGTTTGTGAATGAATGAGTGAGTGTGTGAATGAGTGAGTGAGTGTGTGAATGTGAGTGTGTGTGTGTGAATGAATGAGTGAGTCTGTGAATGTGAGTGTGTGTGTGTGAATGAAGTTTGTTCTCCACACAGCTGATTTGAGCTTTCTCACTCCGCACAGACAAAACCAGCACAATTTATCAACAGTTTATTATAACACAAAACAGAAAGGAGGTATTTTACAGACGAACGTGATTGTCCAGGAGGGAGACAGACAGTCAGACGTCCCACCGTCTGTGCAGACTCTCCCCAGACCCCAGCAGGGATCAGCTCATTGGGTTTCCCAGGATAGCACTCCTGTGGAAGACAGAGAGGAATATTGCGACATGGCCACCATCAATAAAGCGACGGAGCGGGGCGGCAATGGGACAGGAACAGGAAAAGGGGACGAATGCACTCGAACATTCAAAAATTACTCCATAACCAAATAGGTGGACATTAGAGAGAATAAAAGCCCCAGTGTATATTATAGAGAATAACAGTCCCTGTGTATATTATAGAGAATAACAGCCCCTGTGTATAGTATAGAGAATAACAGTCTCTGTGTATATTATAGAGAATAACAGTCCCTGTGTATATTATAGAGAATCACAGTTTCTGTGTATATTATAGAGAATAACAGTCCCTGTGTATATTATAGAGAATAACAGCTCCTGTGTATATTATAGAGACTAACAGTCGCTGTGTATATTATAGAGAATAACACCCCCTGTGTATATTATAGAGAATAACAGTCTCTGTGTCTATTATAGAGAATAACAGTCTCTGTGTATATTATAGAGAATAACAGCCCCTGTGTATATTATAGAGAATAACAGTCCCTGTGTATATTATAGAGAATAACAGTCTCTGTGGATATTATAGAGAATAACAGTCTCTGTGGATATTATAGAGAATAACAGTCTCTGTGAATATTATAGAGAATAACAGTCTCTGTGTATATTATAGAGAATAACAGTCTCTGTGTCTATTATGGAGAATAACAGTCCCTGTGTACATTATAGAGAATAACAGTCTCTGTGTATATTATAGAGAATAACAGCCCCTGTGTATATTATAGAGAATAACAGCCCCTGTGTATATTATAGAGAATAACAGCCCCTGTGTATATTATAGAGAATAACAGTCTCTGTGTATATTTCTAGAGAATAACAGTCACTGTGTATATTATAGAGAATAACAGTCTGTGTGCATATTATAGAGAATAACTGTCTCTGTGTATATTATAGAGAATAACAGTCCCTGTGTATATTATAGAGAATAACAGTCCCTGTGTATATTATAGAGAATAACAGTTTCTGTGTGTATTATAGAGAATAACAGTCTCTGTGTATATTATAGAGAATAACAGTCACTGTGTATATTATAGAGAATAACAGTCCCTGTGTATATTATAGAGAATAACAGTCCCTGTGTATATTATTGAGAATAACAGTCTCTGTGTATATTATAGAGAATAACAGTCTCTGTGTATATTATAGAGAATAACAGTCCCTGTGTATACTATAGAGAATAACAGTCTCTGTGTATATTATAGAGAATAACAGTCTCTGTGTATATTATAGAGAATAACAGTCTCTGTGTATATTATAGAGAATAACAGTCCCTGTGTATATTATTGAGAATAACAGTCTCTGTGTATATTATAGAGAATAACAGTCTCTGTGTATATTATAGAGAATAACAGTCCCTGTGTATATTATTGAGAATAACAGTCTCTGTGTATATTATAGAGAATAACAGTCTCTGTGTATATTATAGAGAATAACAGTCTCTGTGTATATTATAGAGAATAACAGTCCCTGTGTATATTATAGAGAATAACAGTCCCTGTGTATATTATTGAGAATAACAGTCTCTGTGTATATTATAGAGAATAACAGTCTCTGTGTATATTATGGAGAATAACAGTCCCTGTGTATATTATAGAGAATAACAGCCACAGTGTATATTATTGAGAATAACAGTCCCTGTGTATACTATAGAGAATAACAGTCTCTGTGGATATTATAGAGAATAACAGCCCCTGTGTATATTATAGAGAATAACAGTCTCTGTGTATATTCTAGAGAATAACAGTCTCTGTGTCTATTATGGAGAATAACAGTCACTGTGTACATTATAGAGAATAACAGTCCCTGTGCATATTATAGAGAATAACAGTCTCTGTGTACATTATAGAGAATAACAGCCTCTGTGTATATTATAGAGAATAACAGTCCCTGTGTATATTATAGAGAATAACAGTCCCTGTGTATATTATAGAGAATAACAGTCCCTGTGTGTATTATAGAGAATAACAGTCACTGTGTATATTATAGAGAACAACAGTCGCTGTGTGTATTATAGAGAATAACAGTCACTGTGTATATTATAGAGAATAACAGTCTCTGTGTATATTATAGAGAATAGCCCCTGTGTATATTATAGAGAATAACACCCCTGTGTATATTATAGAGAATAACAGTCCCTGTGTATATTATAGAGAATAACAGTCCCTGTGTATACTATAGAGAATAACAGTCCCTGTGTATATTATAGAGAATAACAGCCCCAGTGTATATTATAGAGAATAACAGTCCCTGTGTTTTTTATAGAGAATAATAGTCTATGTGTATATTCAGAGAATAACAGTCCCTGTGCACATTATAGAGAATAACAGTCCATGTAGATATTATAGAGAAAAACAGTCCCTGTGTATATTATAGAGAATAATAGCCTCTGTGTATATTATAGAGAATAACAGTTCCTGTGTACATTATAGAGAATAACAGCCTTTGTGTATATTATAGAGAATAACAGTCACTGTGTATATTATAGAGAATAACAGTCCCTGTGTATATTATAGAGAATAACAGTCCCTGTGTATATTATTGAGAATAACAGTCTCTGTGTATATTATAGAGAATAACAGCCACAGTGTATATTATTGAGAATAACAGTCCCTGTGTATACTATAGAGAATAACAGTCTCTGTGGATATTATAGAGAATAACAGCCCCTGTGTATATTATAGAGAATAACAGTCTCTGTGTATATTCTAGAGAATAACAGTCTCTGTGTCTATTATGGAGAATAACAGTCACTGTGTAGATTATAGAGAATAACAGCCCCAGTGTATATTATAGAGAATAACAGTCCCTGTGTATATTATAGAGGATAACAGACCCTGTGTATATTATCGAGAATAACAGTCCATGTGTATATTATAGAGAATAACAGTCCCTGTGTATATTATAGAGAATAACAGTCACTGTATATTATAGAGAATAACAGTCCCTGAGTATTTTATAGAGAATAACAGTCTCTGTGTATATTATAGAGAATAACAGTCTCTGTGTATATTATAGAGAATAACAGTCCCTGTGTACATTATAGAGAATAACAGCCTCTGTGTATATTATAGAGAATAACAGTCCCTGTGTATATTATAGAGGATAACAGTCCCTGTGTCTATTAGAGAGAATAACAGTCTGTGTGTATATTATAGAGAATAACAGTCCCTGTGTATATTATAGAGAATAACAGCCCCTGTGTATATTACAGAGAAAAACAGTCTCTGTGTATATTATAGAGAATAACAGTCCCTGTGTATATTATAGAGAATAACAGCCCCTGGGTATATTATAGAGAATAACAGTCTCTGTGTCTATTATGGAGAATAACAGTCCCTGTGTACATTATAGAGAATAACAGTCTCTGTGTATATTATAGAGAATAACAGCCCCTGTGTATATTATAGAGAATAACAGCCCCTGTGTATATTATAGAGAATAACAGCCCCTGTGTATATTATAGAGAATAACAGTCTGTGTGTATATTATAGAGAATAACAGTCCATGTGTATATTATAGAGAATAACAGTCCCTGTGTATATTATACAGAATAACAGTCTCTGTGTATATTATAGAGAATAACAGTCTCTGTGTATATTATAGAGAATAACAGTCCCTGTCTATATTATGGAGAATAACAGTCCCTGTATATATTATAGAGAATAACAGCCCTTGTGTATATTATAGAGAATAACAGCCCCTGTGTATATTATAGAGAATAAAAGGCTCTGTGTATATTATAGAGAATAACAGTCCCTGTGTATATTAGAGAGAATAACAGCCCCTGTGTATATTATAGAGAATAACAGTCCCTGTGTACATTATAGAGAATAACAGTCCCTGTGTACATTATAGAGAATAACAGCCTCTGTGTATATTACAGAGAATAAAGGGGAGCAGAGACAACCCCGGCAACTATAGACCGGTGAGCCTCACGTCTGTAGTGGGTAAAGTCTTGGAGGGGATTATAAGAGACAAGATTTATAATCATCTAGATAGGAATAATATGATCAGGGATAGTCAGCATGGCTTTGTGAAGGGTAGGTCATGCCTCACAAACCTTATTGAGTTCTTTGAGAAGGTGACTGAACAGGTAGATGAGGGTAGAGCAGTTGATGTGGTGTATATGGATTTCAGCAAAGCGTTTGATCAGGTTCCCCACGGTAGGCTATTGCAGAAAATACGGAGGCTGGGGATTGAGGGTGATTTAGAGATGTGGATCAGAAATTGGCTAGCTGAAAGAAGACAGAAGGTGGTGGTTGATGGGAAATGTTCAGAATGGAGTACAGTCACAAGTGGAGTACCACAAGGATCTGTTCTGGGGCCGTTGCTGTTTGTCATTTTTATCATTTTTATCAATGACCTAGAGGAAGGCGCAGAAGGGTGGGTGAGTAAATTTGCAGACGATACTAAAGTCGGTGGTGTTGTCGATAGTGTGGAAGGATGTAGCAGGTTACAGCGGGATATAGATAAGCTGCAGAGCTGGGCTGAGAGATGGCAACTGGAGTTTAATGTAGAGAAGTGTGAGGTGATTCACTTTGGAAAAAATAACAGGAATGCGGAATATTTGGCTAATGGTAAAGTTCTTGAAAGTGTGGATGAGCAGAGGGATCTAGGTGTCCATGTACATAGATCCCTGTAAGTTGCCACCCAGGTTGATAGGGTTGTGAAGAAGGCCTATGGAGTGTTGGCCTTTATTGGAAGAGGGATTGAGTTCCGGAGTCGGGAGGTCATGTTGCAACTGTACAGAACTCTGGTACGGCCGCATTTGGAGTATTGCGTACAGTTCTGGTCACCGCATTATAGGAAGGACGTGGAGGTTTTGGAGCGGGTGCAGAGGAGATTTACCAGGATGTTGCCTGGTATGGAGGGAAAATCTTATGAGGAAAGGCTGATGGACTTGAGGTTGTTTTCGTTGGAGAGAAGAAGGTTAAGAGGAGACTTAATAGAGGCATACAAAATGATCAGGGGGTTAGATAGGGTGGACAGTGAGAGCCTGCTCCCGCGGATGGAAATGGCTGGCACGAGGGGACATAGCTTTAAACTGAGGGGTAATAGATATAGGACAGAGGTCAGAGGTAGGTTCTTTACGCAAAGAGTAGTGAGGCCGTGGAATGCCCTACCTGCTACAGTAGTGAACTCGCTAACATTGAGGGCATTTAAAAGTTTATTGGATAAACATATGGATGATAATGGCATAGTGTAGGTTAGATGGCTTTTGTTTCGGTGCAACATTGTGGGCCGAAGGGCCTGTACTGCGCTCTATTGTTCTATGTTCTATGTTCTAATAACAGTCCCTGTATATATTACAGTGAATAACAGTCCCTGTGTATATTATAGAGAATAACAGTACATGTGTATATTATAGAGAATAACAGTCTCTGTGGATATTTTAGAGAATAACAGTCCCTGTGTATATTATAGAGAATAACAGTCTCTGTGTATATTATAGAGAATAACAGTCCCTGTGTATATTATAGAGAATAACAGTCTCTGTGTATATTATGGAGAATAACAGTCACTGTGTGTATTATAGAGAATAACACCCCTGTGTATATTATAGAGAATAACAGTCCCTGTGTATATTATAGAGAATAACAGTCCCTGTGTATATTATAGAGAATAACAGTCTCTGTGTATATTATAGAGAATAACAGTCTCTGTGTATATTATAGAGAATAACAGTCCCTGTGTATATTATAGAGAATAACAGCCCCAGTGTATATTATAGAGAATAACAGTCCCTGTGTTTTTTATAGAGAATAATAGTCTATGTGTATACTCAGAGAATAATAGTCCCTGTGTACATTATAGAGAATAACAGTCCATGTAGATATTATAGAGAAAAACAGTTCCTGTGTATATTATAGAGAATAATAGCCTCTGTGTATATTATAGAGAATAACAGTTCCTGTGTACATTATAGAGAATAACAGCCTTTGTGTATATTATAGAGAATAACAGTCACTGTGTCTCTTCTAGAGAATAACAGTCCCTGTGTATATTATAGAGAATAACAGTCCCTGTGTATATTATAGAGAATAACAATCTCTGTGTATATTATAGAGAATAACTGCCCCTGTGTATATTATACAGAATAACAGTCTCTGTGTATATTATAGAGGATAACAGCCTCTGTAGATATTATAGAGAATAACAGACCCTGTGTATATTATAGAGAATAATACCCTCTGTGTATATTATAGAGAATAACAGTCCCTGTGTATATTATAGAGAATAACAGTCCCTGTGTATATTATAGAGAATAACAGTCCCTGTGTATATTATAGAGAATAACAGTCTCTGTGTATATTATAGAGAATAACAGTCTCTGTGTATATTATAGAGAATAACAGTCCCTGTGTACATTATAGAGAATAACAGCCTCTGTGTATATTATAGAGAATAACAGTCCCTGTGTATATTATAGAGGATAACAGTCCCTGTGTCTATTAGAGAGAATAACAGTCTGTGTGTATATTATAGAGAATAACAGTCCCTGTGTATATTATAGAGAATAACAGCCCCTGTGTATATTATAGAGAATAACAGTCCCTGTGTATATTATAGAGAATAACAGTCCCTGTGTATATTATAGAGAATAACAGCCCCTGTGTATATTATAGAGAATAACAGTCCCTGTGTATATTATAGAGAAAAACAGTCTCTGTGTATATTATAGAGAATAACAGTCCCTGTGTATATTATAGAGAATAACAGTCCCTGTGTATATTATAGAGAATAACAGCCCCTGGGTATATTATAGAGAATAACAGTCCCTGTCTATACTATAGAGAATAACAGCCCATGTGTATATTATAGAGAATAACAGTCCATGTGTATATTATAGAGAATAACAGTCCCTGTGTATATTATAGAGAATAACAGTCACTGTATATTATAGAGAATAAGTCGCTGTGTATTTTATCGAGAATAACAGTCTCTGTGTATATTATACAGAATAACAGTCTGTGTGTATTATAGAGAATAACAGTCCCTGTGTATATTATAGAGAATAACAGTCACTGTGTATATTATAGAGTAAACAGTCTCTGTGTATATTATAGAGAATAACAGTCTCTGTGTCTATTATAGAGAATAACAGTCCCTGTGTATATTATAGAGAATAACAGTCACTGTGTATATTATAGAGTAAACAGTCTCTGTGTATATTATAGACAATAACAGTCTCTGTGTATATTATCGAGAATAACAGTCCATGTGTATATTATAGAGAATAACAGTCTCTGTGTGTATTATGGAGAATAACAGCCCCAGTGTATATTATAGAGAATAACAGTCCCTGTGTATATTATAGAGGATAACAGACCCTGTGTATATTATCGAGAATAACAGTCCATGTGTATATTATAGAGAATAACAGTCCCTGTGTATATTATAGAGAATAACAGTCACTGTATATTATAGAGAATAACAGTCCCTGAGTATTTTATAGAGAATAACAGTCTCTGTGTATATTATAGAGAATAACAGTCTCTGTGTATATTATAGAGAATAACAGTCCCTGTGTACATTATAGAGAATAACAGCCTCTGTGTATATTATAGAGAATAACAGTCCCTGTGTATATTATAGAGGATAACAGTCCCTGTGTCTATTAGAGAGAATAACAGTCTGTGTGTATATTATAGAGAATAACAGTCCCTGTGTATATTATAGAGAATAACAGCCCCTGTGTATATTACAGAGAAAAACAGTCTCTGTGTATATTATAGAGAATAACAGTCCCTGTGTATATTATAGAGAATAACAGCCCCTGGGTATATTATAGAGAATAACAGTCTCTGTGTCTATTATGGAGAATAACAGTCCCTGTGTACATTATAGAGAATAACAGTCTCTGTGTATATTATAGAGAATAACAGCCCCTGTGTATATTATAGAGAATAACAGCCCCTGTGTATATTATAGAGAATAACAGCCCCTGTGTATATTATAGAGAATAACAGTCTCTGTGTATATTTCTAGAGAATAACAGTCACTGTGTATATTATAGAGAATAACAGTCTGTGTGCATATTATAGAGAATAACTGTCTCTGTGTATATTATAGAGAATAACAGTCCCTGTGTATATTATAGAGAATAACAGTCCCTGTGTATATTATAGAGAATAACAGTTTCTGTGTGTATTATAGAGAATAACAGTCTCTGTGTATATTATAGAGAATAACAGTCACTGTGTATATTATAGAGAATAACAGTCCCTGTGTATATTATTGAGAATAACAGTCCCTGTGTATACTATAGAGAATAACAGTCTCTGTGGATATTATAGAGAATAACAGCCCCTGTGTATATTATAGAGAATAACAGTCTCTGTGTATATTCTAGAGAATAACAGTCTCTGTGTCTATTATGGAGAATAACAGTCACTGTGTACATTATAGAGAATAACAGTCCCTGTGCATATTATAGAGAATAACAGTCTCTGTGTACATTATAGAGAATAACAGCCTCTGTGTATATTATAGAGAATAACAGTCCCTGTGTATATTATAGAGAATAACAGTCCCTGTGTATATTATAGAGAATAACAGTCCCTGTGTGTATTATAGAGAATAACAGTCACTGTGTATATTATAGAGAACAACAGTCGCTGTGTGTATTATAGAGAATAACAGTCACTGTGTATATTATAGAGAATAACAGTCTCTGTGTATATTATAGAGAATAGCCCCTGTGTATATTATAGAGAATAACACCCCTGTGTATATTATAGAGAATAACAGTCCCTGTGTATATTATAGAGAATAACAGTCCCTGTGTATACTATAGAGAATAACAGTCCCTGTGTATATTATAGAGAATAACAGCCCCAGTGTATATTATAGAGAATAACAGTCCCTGTGTTTTTTATAGAGAACAATAGTCTATGTGTATATTCAGAGAATAACAGTCCCTGTGCACATTATAGAGAATAACAGTCCATGTAGATATTATAGAGAAAAACAGTCCCTGTGTATATTATAGAGAATAATAGCCTCTGTGTATATTATAGAGAATAACAGTTCCTGTGTACATTATAGAGAATAACAGCCTTTGTGTATATTATAGAGAATAACAGTCACTGTGTCTCTTCTAGAGAATAACAGTCCCTGTGTATATTATAGAGAATAACAGTCCCTGTGTATATTATAGAGAATAACAATCTCTGTGTATATTATAGAGAATAACTGCCCCTGTGTATATTATACAGAATAACAGTCTCTGTGTATATTATAGAGAATAACAGTCTCTGTGTATATTATAGAGAATAACAGTCCCTGTCTATATTATGGAGAATAACAGTCCCTGTATATATTATAGAGAATAACAGCCCTTGTGTATATTATAGAGAATAACAGTCTCTGTGTATATTATAGAGAATAACAGTCCCTGTGTATATTATAGAGAATAACAGTCCCTGTGTATATTATTGAGAATAACAGTCTCTGTGTATATTATAGAGAATAACAGTCTCTGTGTATATTATGGAGAATAACAGTCCCTGTGTATATTATAGAGAATAACAGCCACAGTGTATATTATTGAGAATAACAGTCCCTGTGTATACTATAGAGAATAACAGTCTCTGTGGATATTATAGAGAATAACAGCCCCTGTGTATATTATAGAGAATAACAGTCTCTGTGTATATTCTAGAGAATAACAGTCTCTGTGTCTATTATGGAGAATAACAGTCACTGTGTACATTATAGAGAATAACAGTCCCTGTGCATATTATAGAGAATAACAGTCTCTGTGTACATTATAGAGAATAACAGCCTCTGTGTATATTATAGAGAATAACAGTCCCTGTGTATATTATAGAGAATAACAGTCCCTGTGTATATTATAGAGAATAACAGTCCCTGTGTGTATTATAGAGAATAACAGTCACTGTGTATATTATAGAGAACAACAGTCGCTGTGTGTATTATAGAGAATAACAGTCACTGTGTATATTATAGAGAATAACAGTCTCTGTGTATATTATAGAGAATAGCCCCTGTGTATATTATAGAGAATAACACCCCTGTGTATATTATAGAGAATAACAGTCCCTGTGTATATTATAGAGAATAACAGTCCCTGTGTATACTATAGAGAATAACAGTCCCTGTGTATATTATAGAGAATAACAGCCCCAGTGTATATTATAGAGAATAACAGTCCCTGTGTTTTTTATAGAGAATAATAGTCTATGTGTATATTCAGAGAATAACAGTCCCTGTGCACATTATAGAGAATAACAGTCCATGTAGATATTATAGAGAAAAACAGTCCCTGTGTATATTATAGAGAATAATAGCCTCTGTGTATATTATAGAGAATAACAGTTCCTGTGTACATTATAGAGAATAACAGCCTTTGTGTATATTATAGAGAATAACAGTCACTGTGTATATTATAGAGAATAACAGTCCCTGTGTATATTATAGAGAATAACAGTCCCTGTGTATATTATTGAGAATAACAGTCTCTGTGTATATTATAGAGAATAACAGCCACAGTGTATATTATTGAGAATAACAGTCCCTGTGTATACTATAGAGAATAACAGTCTCTGTGGATATTATAGAGAATAACAGCCCCTGTGTATATTATAGAGAATAACAGTCTCTGTGTATATTCTAGAGAATAACAGTCTCTGTGTCTATTATGGAGAATAACAGTCACTGTGTAGATTATAGAGAATAACAGTCCCTGTGCATATTATAGAGAATAACAGTCTCTGTGTACATTATAGAGAATAACAGCCTCTGTGTATATTATAGAGAATAACAGTCCCTGTGTATATTATAGAGAATAACAGTCCCTGTGTATATTATAGAGAATAACAGTCCCTGTGTGTATTATAGAGAATAACAGTCACTGTGTATATTATAGAGAACAACAGTCGCTGTGTGTATTATAGAGAATAACAGTCACTGTGTATATTATAGAGAATAACAGTCTCTGTGTATATTATAGAGAATAGCCCCTGTGTATATTATAGAGAATAACACCCCTGTGTATATTATAGAGAATAACAGTCCCTGTGTATATTATAGAGAATAACAGTCCCTGTGTATACTATAGAGAATAACAGTCCCTGTGTATATTATAGAGAATAACAGCCCCAGTGTATATTATAGAGAATAACAGTCCCTGTGTTTTTTATAGAGAACAATAGTCTATGTGTATATTCAGAGAATAACAGTCCCTGTGCACATTATAGAGAATAACAGTCCATGTAGATATTATAGAGAAAAACAGTCCCTGTGTATATTATAGAGAATAATAGCCTCTGTGTATATTATAGAGAATAACAGTTCCTGTGTACATTATAGAGAATAACAGCCTTTGTGTATATTATAGAGAATAACAGTCACTGTGTCTCTTCTAGAGAATAACAGTCCCTGTGTATATTATAGAGAATAACAGTCCCTGTGTATATTATAGAGAATAACAATCTCTGTGTATATTATAGAGAATAACTGCCCCTGTGTATATTATACAGAATAACAGTCTCTGTGTATATTATACAGAATAACTGCCCCTGTGTATATTATACAGAATAACAGTCTCTGTGTATATTATAGAGAATAACAGTCTCTGTGTATATTATAGAGAATAACAGTCTCTGTGTATATTATAGAGAATAACAGTCTCTGTGTATATTATAGAGAATAACAGTCCCTGTGTACATTATAGAGAATAACAGCCTCTGTGTATATTATAGAGAATAACAGTCCCTGTGTATATTATAGAGGATAACAGTCCCTGTGTCTATTAGAGAGAATAACAGTCTGTGTGTATATTATAGAGAATAACAGTCCCTGTGTATATTATAGAGAATAACAGCCCCTGTGTATATTATAGAGAATAACAGTCCCTGTGTATATTATAGAGAATAACAGTCCCTGTGTATATTATAGAGAATAACAGCCCCTGTGTATATTATAGAGAATAACAGTCCCTGTGTATATTATAGAGAAAAACAGTCTCTGTGTATATTATAGAGAATAACAGTCCCTGTGTATATTATAGAGAATAACAGTCCCTGTGTATATTATAGAGAATAACAGCCCCTGGGTATATTATAGAGAATAACAGTCCCTGTCTATACTATAGAGAATAACAGCCCATGTGTATATTATAGAGAATAACAGTCCATGTGTATATTATAGAGAATAACAGTCCCTGTGTATATTATAGAGAATAACAGTCACTGTATATTATAGAGAATAAGTCGCTGTGTATTTTATCGAGAATAACAGTCTCTGTGTATATTATACAGAATAACAGTCTGTGTGTATTATAGAGAATAACAGTCCCTGTGTATATTATAGAGAATAACAGTCACTGTGTATATTATAGAGTAAACAGTCTCTGTGTATATTATAGAGAATAACAGTCTCTGTGTCTATTATAGAGAATAACAGTCCCTGTGTATATTATAGAGAATAACAGTCACTGTGTATATTATAGAGTAAACAGTCTCTGTGTATATTATAGACAATAACAGTCTCTGTGTATATTATCGAGAATAACAGTCCATGTGTATATTATAGAGAATAACAGTCTCTGTGTGTATTATAGAGAATAACAGCCCCAGTGTATATTATAGAGAATAACAGTCCCTGTGTATATTATAGAGGATAACAGACCCTGTGTATATTATCGAGAATAACAGTCCATGTGTATATTATAGAGAATAACAGTCCCTGTGTATATTATAGAGAATAACAGTCACTGTATATTATAGAGAATAACAGTCCCTGAGTATTTTATAGAGAATAACAGTCTCTGTGTATATTATAGAGAATAACAGTCTCTGTGTATATTATAGAGAATAACAGTCCCTGTGTACATTATAGAGAATAACAGCCTCTGTGTATATTATAGAGAATAACAGTCCCTGTGTATATTATAGAGGATAACAGTCCCTGTGTCTATTAGAGAGAATAACAGTCTGTGTGTATATTATAGAGAATAACAGTCCCTGTGTATATTATAGAGAATAACAGCCCCTGTGTATATTACAGAGAAAAACAGTCTCTGTGTATATTATAGAGAATAACAGTCCCTGTGTATATTATAGAGAATAACAGCCCCTGGGTATATTATAGAGAATAACAGTCTCTGTGTCTATTATGGAGAATAACAGTCCCTGTGTACATTATAGAGAATAACAGTCTCTGTGTATATTATAGAGAATAACAGCCCCTGTGTATATTATAGAGAATAACAGCCCCTGTGTATATTATAGAGAATAACAGCCCCTGTGTATATTATAGAGAATAACAGTCTCTGTGTATATTTCTAGAGAATAACAGTCACTGTGTATATTATAGAGAATAACAGTCTGTGTGCATATTATAGAGAATAACTGTCTCTGTGTATATTATAGAGAATAACAGTCCCTGTGTATATTATAGAGAATAACAGTCCCTGTGTATATTATAGAGAATAACAGTTTCTGTGTGTATTATAGAGAATAACAGTCTCTGTGTATATTATAGAGAATAACAGTCACTGTGTATATTATAGAGAATAACAGTCCCTGTGTATATTATTGAGAATAACAGTCCCTGTGTATACTATAGAGAATAACAGTCTCTGTGGATATTATAGAGAATAACAGCCCCTGTGTATATTATAGAGAATAACAGTCTCTGTGTATATTCTAGAGAATAACAGTCTCTGTGTCTATTATGGAGAATAACAGTCACTGTGTACATTATAGAGAATAACAGTCCCTGTGCATATTATAGAGAATAACAGTCTCTGTGTACATTATAGAGAATAACAGCCTCTGTGTATATTATAGAGAATAACAGTCCCTGTGTATATTATAGAGAATAACAGTCCCTGTGTATATTATAGAGAATAACAGTCCCTGTGTGTATTATAGAGAATAACAGTCACTGTGTATATTATAGAGAACAACAGTCGCTGTGTGTATTATAGAGAATAACAGTCACTGTGTATATTATAGAGAATAACAGTCTCTGTGTATATTATAGAGAATAGCCCCTGTGTATATTATAGAGAATAACACCCCTGTGTATATTATAGAGAATAACAGTCCCTGTGTATATTATAGAGAATAACAGTCCCTGTGTATACTATAGAGAATAACAGTCCCTGTGTATATTATAGAGAATAACAGCCCCAGTGTATATTATAGAGAATAACAGTCCCTGTGTTTTTTATAGAGAACAATAGTCTATGTGTATATTCAGAGAATAACAGTCCCTGTGCACATTATAGAGAATAACAGTCCATGTAGATATTATAGAGAAAAACAGTCCCTGTGTATATTATAGAGAATAATAGCCTCTGTGTATATTATAGAGAATAACAGTTCCTGTGTACATTATAGAGAATAACAGCCTTTGTGTATATTATAGAGAATAACAGTCACTGTGTCTCTTCTAGAGAATAACAGTCCCTGTGTATATTATAGAGAATAACAGTCCCTGTGTATATTATAGAGAATAACAATCTCTGTGTATATTATAGAGAATAACTGCCCCTGTGTATATTATACAGAATAACAGTCTCTGTGTATATTATAGAGAATAACAGTCTCTGTGTATATTATAGAGAATAACAGTCCCTGTCTATATTATGGAGAATAACAGTCCCTGTATATATTATAGAGAATAACAGCCCTTGTGTATATTATAGAGAATAACAGTCTCTGTGTATATTATAGAGAATAACAGTCCCTGTGTATATTATAGAGAATAACAGTCCCTGTGTATATTATTGAGAATAACAGTCTCTGTGTATATTATAGAGAATAACAGTCTCTGTGTATATTATGGAGAATAACAGTCCCTGTGTATATTATAGAGAATAACAGCCACAGTGTATATTATTGAGAATAACAGTCCCTGTGTATACTATAGAGAATAACAGTCTCTGTGGATATTATAGAGAATAACAGCCCCTGTGTATATTATAGAGAATAACAGTCTCTGTGTATATTCTAGAGAATAACAGTCTCTGTGTCTATTATGGAGAATAACAGTCACTGTGTACATTATAGAGAATAACAGTCCCTGTGCATATTATAGAGAATAACAGTCTCTGTGTACATTATAGAGAATAACAGCCTCTGTGTATATTATAGAGAATAACAGTCCCTGTGTATATTATAGAGAATAACAGTCCCTGTGTATATTATAGAGAATAACAGTCCCTGTGTGTATTATAGAGAATAACAGTCACTGTGTATATTATAGAGAACAACAGTCGCTGTGTGTATTATAGAGAATAACAGTCACTGTGTATATTATAGAGAATAACAGTCTCTGTGTATATTATAGAGAATAGCCCCTGTGTATATTATAGAGAATAACACCCCTGTGTATATTATAGAGAATAACAGTCCCTGTGTATATTATAGAGAATAACAGTCCCTGTGTATACTATAGAGAATAACAGTCCCTGTGTATATTATAGAGAATAACAGCCCCAGTGTATATTATAGAGAATAACAGTCCCTGTGTTTTTTATAGAGAATAATAGTCTATGTGTATATTCAGAGAATAACAGTCCCTGTGCACATTATAGAGAATAACAGTCCATGTAGATATTATAGAGAAAAACAGTCCCTGTGTATATTATAGAGAATAATAGCCTCTGTGTATATTATAGAGAATAACAGTTCCTGTGTACATTATAGAGAATAACAGCCTTTGTGTATATTATAGAGAATAACAGTCACTGTGTATATTATAGAGAATAACAGTCCCTGTGTATATTATAGAGAATAACAGTCCCTGTGTATATTATTGAGAATAACAGTCTCTGTGTATATTATAGAGAATAACAGCCACAGTGTATATTATTGAGAATAACAGTCCCTGTGTATACTATAGAGAATAACAGTCTCTGTGGATATTATAGAGAATAACAGCCCCTGTGTATATTATAGAGAATAACAGTCTCTGTGTATATTCTAGAGAATAACAGTCTCTGTGTCTATTATGGAGAATAACAGTCACTGTGTAGATTATAGAGAATAACAGTCCCTGTGCATATTATAGAGAATAACAGTCTCTGTGTACATTATAGAGAATAACAGCCTCTGTGTATATTATAGAGAATAACAGTCCCTGTGTATATTATAGAGAATAACAGTCCCTGTGTATATTATAGAGAATAACAGTCCCTGTGTGTATTATAGAGAATAACAGTCACTGTGTATATTATAGAGAACAACAGTCGCTGTGTGTATTATAGAGAATAACAGTCACTGTGTATATTATAGAGAATAACAGTCTCTGTGTATATTATAGAGAATAGCCCCTGTGTATATTATAGAGAATAACACCCCTGTGTATATTATAGAGAATAACAGTCCCTGTGTATATTATAGAGAATAACAGTCCCTGTGTATACTATAGAGAATAACAGTCCCTGTGTATATTATAGAGAATAACAGCCCCAGTGTATATTATAGAGAATAACAGTCCCTGTGTTTTTTATAGAGAACAATAGTCTATGTGTATATTCAGAGAATAACAGTCCCTGTGCACATTATAGAGAATAACAGTCCATGTAGATATTATAGAGAAAAACAGTCCCTGTGTATATTATAGAGAATAATAGCCTCTGTGTATATTATAGAGAATAACAGTTCCTGTGTACATTATAGAGAATAACAGCCTTTGTGTATATTATAGAGAATAACAGTCACTGTGTCTCTTCTAGAGAATAACAGTCCCTGTGTATATTATAGAGAATAACAGTCCCTGTGTATATTATAGAGAATAACAATCTCTGTGTATATTATAGAGAATAACTGCCCCTGTGTATATTATACAGAATAACAGTCTCTGTGTATATTATAGAGAATAACAGTCTCTGTGTATATTATAGAGAATAACAGTCCCTGTCTATATTATGGAGAATAACAGTCCCTGTATATATTATAGAGAATAACAGCCCTTGTGTATATTATAGAGAATAACAGCCCCTGTGTATATTATAGAGAATAAAAGGCTCTGTGTATATTATAGAGAATAACAGTCCCTGTGTATATTAGAGAGAATAACAGCCCCTGTGTATATTATAGAGAATAACAGTCCCTGTGTACATTATAGAGAATAACAGTCCCTGTGTACATTATAGAGAATAACAGCCTCTGTGTATATTACAGAGAATAAAGGGGAGCAGAGACAACCCCGGCAACTATAGACCGGTGAGCCTCACGTCTGTAGTGGGTAAAGTCTTGGAGGGGATTATAAGAGACAAGATTTATAATCATCTAGATAGGAATAATATGATCAGGGATAGTCAGCATGGCTTTGTGAAGGGTAGGTCATGCCTCACAAACCTTATTGAGTTCTTTGAGAAGGTGACTGAACAGGTAGATGAGGGTAGAGCAGTTGATGTGGTGTATATGGATTTCAGCAAAGCGTTTGATCAGGTTCCCCACGGTAGGCTATTGCAGAAAATACGGAGGCTGGGGATTGAGGGTGATTTAGAGATGTGGATCAGAAATTGGCTAGCTGAAAGAAGACAGAAGGTGGTGGTTGATGGGAAATGTTCAGAATGGAGTACAGTCACAAGTGGAGTACCACAAGGATCTGTTCTGGGGCCGTTGCTGTTTGTCATTTTTATCATTTTTATCAATGACCTAGAGGAAGGCGCAGAAGGGTGGGTGAGTAAATTTGCAGACGATACTAAAGTCGGTGGTGTTGTCGATAGTGTGGAAGGATGTAGCAGGTTACTGCGGGATATAGATAAGCTGCAGAGCTGGGCTGAGAGATGGCAACTGGAGTTTAATGTAGAGAAGTGTGAGGTGATTCACTTTGGAAAAAATAACAGGAATGCGGAATATTTGGCTAATGGTAAAGTTCTTGAAAGTGTGGATGAGCAGAGGGATCTAGGTGTCCATGTACATAGATCCCTGTAAGTTGCCACCCAGGTTGATAGGGTTGTGAAGAAGGCCTATGGAGTGTTGGCCTTTATTGGAAGAGGGATTGAGTTCCGGAGTCGGGAGGTCATGTTGCAACTGTACAGAACTCTGGTACGGCCGCATTTGGAGTATTGCGTACAGTTCTGGTCACCGCATTATAGGAAGGACGTGGAGGTTTTGGAGCGGGTGCAGAGGAGATTTACCAGGATGTTGCCTGGTATGGAGGGAAAATCTTATGAGGAAAGGCTGATGGACTTGAGGTTGTTTTCGTTGGAGAGAAGAAGGTTAAGAGGAGACTTAATAGAGGCATACAAAATGATCAGGGGGTTAGATAGGGTGGACAGTGAGAGCCTGCTCCCGCGGATGGAAATGGCTGGCACGAGGGGACATAACTTTAAACTGAGGGGCAATAGATATAGGACAGAGGTCAGAGGTAGGTTCTTTACGCAAAGAGTAGTGAGGCCGTGGAATGCCCTACCTGCTACAGTAGTGAACTCGCTAACATTGAGGGCATTTAAAAGTTTATTGGATAAACATATGGATGATAATGGCATAGTGTAGGTTAGATGGCTTTTGTTTCGGTGCAACATTGTGGGCCGAAGGGCCTGTACTGCGCTCTATTGTTCTATGTTCTATGTTCTAATAACAGTCCCTGTGTATATTACAGTGAATAACAGTCCCTGTGTATATTATAGAGAATAACAGTACATGTGTATATTATAGAGAATAACAGTCTCTGTGGATATTTTAGAGAATAACAGTCCCTGTGTATATTATAGAGAATAACAGTCTCTGTGTATATTATAGAGAATAACAGTCCCTGTGTATATTATAGAGAATAACAGTCTCTGTGTATATTATGGAGAATAACAGTCACTGTGTGTATTATAGAGAATAACACCCCTGTGTATATTATAGAGAATAACAGTCCCTGTGTATATTATAGAGAATAACAGTCCCTGTGTATATTATAGAGAATAACAGTCTCTGTGTATATTATAGAGAATAACAGTCTCTGTGTATATTATAGAGAATAACAGTCCCTGTGTATATTATAGAGAATAACAGCCCCAGTGTATATTATAGAGAATAACAGTCCCTGTGTTTTTTATAGAGAATAATAGTCTATGTGTATACTCAGAGAATAATAGTCCCTGTGTACATTATAGAGAATAACAGTCCATGTAGATATTATAGAGAAAAACAGTTCCTGTGTATATTATAGAGAATAATAGCCTCTGTGTATATTATTGAGAATAACAGTTCCTGTGTACATTATAGAGAATAACAGCCTTTGTGTATATTATAGAGAATAACAGTCACTGTGTCTCTTCTAGAGAATAACAGTCCCTGTGTATATTATAGAGAATAACAGTCCCTGTGTATATTATAGAGAATAACAATCTCTGTGTATATTATAGAGAATAACTGCCCCTGTGTATATTATACAGAATAACAGTCTCTGTGTATATTATAGAGGATAACAGCCTCTGTAGATATTATAGAGAATAACAGACCCTGTGTATATTATAGAGAATAATACCCTCTGTGTATATTATAGAGAATAACAGTCCCTGTGTATATTATAGAGAATAACAGTCCCTGTGTATATTATAGAGAATAACAGTCCCTGTGTATATTATAGAGAATAACAGTCTCTGTGTATATTATAGAGAATAACAGTCTCTGTGTATATTATAGAGAATAACAGTCCCTGTGTACATTATAGAGAATAACAGCCTCTGTGTATATTATAGAGAATAACAGTCCCTGTGTATATTATAGAGGATAACAGTCCCTGTGTCTATTAGAGAGAATAACAGTCTGTGTGTATATTATAGAGAATAACAGTCCCTGTGTATATTATAGAGAATAACAGCCCCTGTGTATATTATAGAGAATAACAGTCCCTGTGTATATTATAGAGAATAACAGTCCCTGTGTATATTATAGAGAATAACAGCCCCTGTGTATATTATAGAGAATAACAGTCCCTGTGTATATTATAGAGAAAAACAGTCTCTGTGTATATTATAGAGAATAACAGTCCCTGTGTATATTATAGAGAATAACAGTCCCTGTGTATATTATAGAGAATAACAGCCCCTGGGTATATTATAGAGAATAACAGTCCCTGTCTATACTATAGAGAATAACAGCCCATGTGTATATTATAGAGAATAACAGTCCATGTGTATATTATAGAGAATAACAGTCCCTGTGTATATTATAGAGAATAACAGTCACTGTATATTATAGAGAATAAGTCGCTGTGTATTTTATCGAGAATAACAGTCTCTGTGTATATTATACAGAATAACAGTCTGTGTGTATTATAGAGAATAACAGTCCCTGTGTATATTATAGAGAATAACAGTCACTGTGTATATTATAGAGTAAACAGTCTCTGTGTATATTATAGAGAATAACAGTCTCTGTGTCTATTATAGAGAATAACAGTCCCTGTGTATATTATAGAGAATAACAGTCACTGTGTATATTATAGAGTAAACAGTCTCTGTGTATATTATAGACAATAACAGTCTCTGTGTATATTATCGAGAATAACAGTCCATGTGTATATTATAGAGAATAACAGTCTCTGTGTGTATTATAGAGAATAACAGCCCCAGTGTATATTATAGAGAATAACAGTCCCTGTGTATATTATAGAGGATAACAGACCCTGTGTATATTATCGAGAATAACAGTCCATGTGTATATTATAGAGAATAACAGTCCCTGTGTATATTATAGAGAATAACAGTCACTGTATATTATAGAGAATAACAGTCCCTGAGTATTTTATAGAGAATAACAGTCTCTGTGTATATTATAGAGAATAACAGTCTCTGTGTATATTATAGAGAATAACAGTCCCTGTGTACATTATAGAGAATAACAGCCTCTGTGTATATTATAGAGAATAACAGTCCCTGTGTATATTATAGAGGATAACAGTCCCTGTGTCTATTAGAGAGAATAACAGTCTGTGTGTATATTATAGAGAATAACAGTCCCTGTGTATATTATAGAGAATAACAGCCCCTGTGTATATTACAGAGAAAAACAGTCTCTGTGTATATTATAGAGAATAACAGTCCCTGTGTATATTATAGAGAATAACAGCCCCTGGGTATATTATAGAGAATAACAGTCTCTGTGTCTATTATGGAGAATAACAGTCCCTGTGTACATTATAGAGAATAACAGTCTCTGTGTATATTATAGAGAATAACAGCCCCTGTGTATATTATAGAGAATAACAGCCCCTGTGTATATTATAGAGAATAACAGCCCCTGTGTATATTATAGAGAATAACAGTCTCTGTGTATATTTCTAGAGAATAACAGTCACTGTGTATATTATAGAGAATAACAGTCTGTGTGCATATTATAGAGAATAACTGTCTCTGTGTATATTATAGAGAATAACAGTCCCTGTGTATATTATAGAGAATAACAGTCCCTGTGTATATTATAGAGAATAACAGTTTCTGTGTGTATTATAGAGAATAACAGTCTCTGTGTATATTATAGAGAATAACAGTCACTGTGTATATTATAGAGAATAACAGTCCCTGTGTATATTATTGAGAATAACAGTCCCTGTGTATACTATAGAGAATAACAGTCTCTGTGGATATTATAGAGAATAACAGCCCCTGTGTATATTATAGAGAATAACAGTCTCTGTGTATATTCTAGAGAATAACAGTCTCTGTGTCTATTATGGAGAATAACAGTCACTGTGTACATTATAGAGAATAACAGTCCCTGTGCATATTATAGAGAATAACAGTCTCTGTGTACATTATAGAGAATAACAGCCTCTGTGTATATTATAGAGAATAACAGTCCCTGTGTATATTATAGAGAATAACAGTCCCTGTGTATATTATAGAGAATAACAGTCCCTGTGTGTATTATAGAGAATAACAGTCACTGTGTATATTATAGAGAACAACAGTCGCTGTGTGTATTATAGAGAATAACAGTCACTGTGTATATTATAGAGAATAACAGTCTCTGTGTATATTATAGAGAATAGCCCCTGTGTATATTATAGAGAATAACACCCCTGTGTATATTATAGAGAATAACAGTCCCTGTGTATATTATAGAGAATAACAGTCCCTGTGTATACTATAGAGAATAACAGTCCCTGTGTATATTATAGAGAATAACAGCCCCAGTGTATATTATAGAGAATAACAGTCCCTGTGTTTTTTATAGAGAACAATAGTCTATGTGTATATTCAGAGAATAACAGTCCCTGTGCACATTATAGAGAATAACAGTCCATGTAGATATTATAGAGAAAAACAGTCCCTGTGTATATTATAGAGAATAATAGCCTCTGTGTATATTATAGAGAATAACAGTTCCTGTGTACATTATAGAGAATAACAGCCTTTGTGTATATTATAGAGAATAACAGTCACTGTGTCTCTTCTAGAGAATAACAGTCCCTGTGTATATTATAGAGAATAACAGTCCCTGTGTATATTATAGAGAATAACAATCTCTGTGTATATTATAGAGAATAACTGCCCCTGTGTATATTATACAGAATAACAGTCTCTGTGTATATTATAGAGAATAACAGTCTCTGTGTATATTATAGAGAATAACAGTCCCTGTCTATATTATGAAGAATAACAGTCCCTGTATATATTATAGAAAATAACAGCCCTTGTGTATATTATAGAGAATAACAGCCCCTGTGTATATTATAGAGAATAAAAGGCTCTGTGTATATTATAGAGAATAACAGTCCCTGTGTATATTAGAGAGAATAACAGCCCCTGTGTATATTATAGAGAATAACAGTCCCTGTGTACATTATAGAGAATAACAGTCCCTGTGTACATTATAGAGAATAACAGCCTCTGTGTATATTACAGAGAATAAAGGGGAGCAGAGACAGCCCCGGCAACTATAGACCGGTGAGCCTCACGTCTGTAGTGGGTAAAGTCTTGGAGGGGATTATAAGAGACAAGATTTATAATCATCTAGATAGGAATAATATGATCAGGGATAGTCAGCATGGCTTTGTGAAGGGTAGGTCATGCCTCACAAACCTTATTGAGTTCTTTGAGAAGGTGACTGAACAGGTAGATGAGGGTAGAGCAGTTGATGTGGTGTATATGGATTTCAGCAAAGCGTTTGATCAGGTTCCCCACGGTAGGCTATTGCAGAAAATACGGAGGCTGGGGATTGAGGGTGATTTAGAGATGTGGATCAGAAATTGGCTAGCTGAAAGAAGACAGAAGGTGGTGGTTGATGGGAAATGTTCAGAATGGAGTACAGTCACAAGTGGAGTACCACAAGGATCTGTTCTGGGGCCGTTGCTGTTTGTCATTTTTATCATTTTTATCAATGACCTAGAGGAAGGCGCAGAAGGGTGGGTGAGTAAATTTGCAGACGATACTAAAGTCGGTGGTGTTGTCGATAGTGTGGAAGGATGTAGCAGGTTACAGAGGGATATAGATAAGCTGCAGAGCTGGGCTGAGAGATGGCAACTGGAGTTTAATGTAGAGAAGTGTGAGGTGATTCACTTTGGAAAAAATAACAGGAATGCGGAATATTTGGCTAATGGTAAAGTTCTTGAAAGTGTGGATGAGCAGAGGGATCTAGGTGTCCATGTACATAGATCCCTGTAAGTTGCCACCCAGGTTGATAGGGTTGTGAAGAAGGCCTATGGAGTGTTGGCCTTTATTGGAAGAGGGATTGAGTTCCGGAGTCGGGAGGTCATGTTGCAACTGTACAGAACTCTGGTACGGCCGCATTTGGAGTATTGCGTACAGTTCTGGTCACCGCATTATAGGAAGGACGTGGAGGTTTTGGAGCGGGTGCAGAGGAGATTTACCAGGATGTTGCCTGGTATGGAGGGAAAATCTTATGAGGAAAGGCTGATGGACTTGAGGTTGTTTTCGTTGGAGAGAAGAAGGTTAAGAGGAGACTTAATAGAGGCATACAAAATGATCAGGGGGTTAGATAGGGTGGACAGTGAGAGCCTGCTCCCGCGGATGGAAATGGCTGGCACGAGGGGACATAACTTTAAACTGAGGGGCAATAGATATAGGACAGAGGCCAGAGGTAGGTTCTTTACGCAAAGAGTAGTGAGGCCGTGGAATGCCCTACCTGCTACAGTAGTGAACTCGCTAACATTGAGGGCATTTAAAAGTTTATTGGATAAACATATGGATGATAATGGCATAGTGTAGGTTAGATGGCTTTTGTTTCGGTGCAACATTGTGGGCCGAAGGGCCTGTACTGCGCTCTATTGTTCTATGTTCTATGTTCTAATAACAGTCCCTGTGTATATTACAGTGAATAACAGTCCCTGTGTATATTATAGAGAATAACAGTACATGTGTATATTATAGAGAATAACAGTCTCTGTGGATATTTTAGAGAATAACAGTCCCTGTGTATATTATAGAGAATAACAGTCTCTGTGTATATTATAGAGAATAACAGTCCCTGTGTATATTATAGAGAATAACAGTCTCTGTGTATATTATGGAGAATAACAGTCACTGTGTGTATTATAGAGAATAACACCCCTGTGTATATTATAGAGAATAACAGTCCCTGTGTATATTATAGAGAATAACAGTCCCTGTGTATATTATAGAGAATAACAGTCTCTGTGTATATTATAGAGAATAACAGTCGCTGTGTATATTATAGAGAATAACAGTCCCTGTGTATATTATAGAGAATAACAGCCCCAGTGTATATTATAGAGAATAACAGTCCCTGTGTTTTTTATAGAGAATAATAGTCTATGTATATATTCAGAGAATAATAGTCCCTGTGTACATTATAGAGAATAACAGTCCATGTAGATATTATAGAGAAAAACAGTTCCTGTGTATATTATAGAGAATAATAGCCTCTGTGTATATTATAGAGAATAACAGTTCCTGTGTACATTATAGAGAATAACAGCCTTTGTGTATATTATAGAGAATAACAGTCACTGTGTCTCTTCTAGAGAATAACAGTCCCTGTGTATATTATAGAGAATAACAGTCCCTGTGTATATTATAGAGAATAACAGTCCCTGTGTATATTATAGAGGATAACAGTCCCTGTGTCTATTAGAGAGAATAACAGTCTGTGTGTATATTATAGAGAATAACAGTCCCTGTGTATATTATAGAGAATAACAGCCCCTGTGTATATTATAGAGAATAACAGTCCCTGTGTATATTATAGAGAAAAACAGTCTCTGTGTATATTATAGAGAATAACAGTCCCTGTGTATATTATAGAGAATAACAGCCCCTGTGTATATTATAGAGAATAACAGTCCCTGTGTATATTATAGAGAAAAACAGTCTCTGTGTATATTATAGAGAATAACAGTCCCTGTGTATATTATAGAGAATAACAGTCCCTGTGTATATTATAGAGAATAACAGCCCCTGGGTATATTATAGAGAATAACAGTCCCTGTCTATACTATAGAGAATAACAGCCCATGTGTATATTATAGAGAATAATAGTCCATGTGTATATTATAGAGAATAACAGTCCCTGTGTATATTATAGAGAATAACAGTCACTGTATATTATAGAGAATAAGTCGCTGTGTATTTTATCGAGAATAACAGTCTCTGTGTATATTATACAGAATAACAGTCTGTGTGTATTATAGAGAATAACAGTCCCTGTGTATATTATAGAGAATAACAGTCACTGTGTATATTATAGAGTAAACAGTCTCTGTGTATATTATAGAGAATAACAGTCTCTGTGTCTATTATAGAGAATAACAGTCCCTGTGTATATTATAGAGAATAACAGTCACTGTGTATATTATAGAGTAAACAGTCTCTGTGTATATTATAGACAATAACAGTCCCTGTGTATATTATAGAGAATAACAGTCACTGTATATTATAGAGAATAAGTCGCTGTGTATTGTATCGAGAATAACAGTCTCTGTGTATATTATACAGAATAACAGTCTGTGTGTATTATAGAGAATAACAGTCCCTGTGTATATTATAGAGAATAACAGTCACTGTGTATATTATAGAGTAAACAGTCTCTGTGTATATTATAGAGAATAACAGTCTCTGTGTCTATTATAGAGAATAACAGTCCCTGTGTATATTATAGAGAATAACAGTCACTGTGTATATTATAGAGTAAACAGTCTCTGTGTATATTATAGACAATAACAGTCTCTGTGTATATTATCGAGAATAACAGTCCATGTGTATATTATAGAGAATAACAGTCTCTGTGTGTATTATAGAGAATAACAGCCCCAGTGTATATTATAGAGAATAACAGTCCCTGTGTATATTATAGAGGATAACAGACCCTGTGTATATTATCGAGAATAACAGTCCATGTGTATATTATAGAGAATAACAGTCCCTGTGTATATTATAGAGAATAACAGTCTCTGTGTATATTATAGAGAATAACAGTCTCTGTGTATATTATAGAGAATAACAGTCCCTGTGTACATTATAGAGAATAACAGCCTCTGTGTATATTATAGAGAATAACAGTCCCTGTGTATATTATAGAGGATAACAGTCCCTGTGTCTATTAGAGAGAATAACAGTCTGTGTGTATATTATAGAGAATAACAGTCCCTGTGTATATTATAGAGAATAACAGCCCCTGTGTATATTATAGAGAATAACAGTCCCTGTGTATATTATAGAGAAAAACAGTCTCTGTGTATATTATAGAGAATAACAGTCCCTGTGTATATTATAGAGAATAACAGCCCCTGTGTATATTATAGAGAATAACAGTCCCTGTGTATATTATAGAGAAAAACAGTCTCTGTGTATATTATAGAGAATAACAGTCCCTGTGTATATTATAGAGAATAACAGTCCCTGTGTATATTATAGAGAATAACAGCCCCTGGGTATATTATAGAGAATAACAGTCCCTGTCTATACTATAGAGAATAACAGCCCATGTGTATATTATAGAGAATAACAGTCCCTGTGTATATTATAGAGAATAACAGTCACTGTATATTATAGAGAATAAGTCGCTGTGTATTTTATCGAGAATAACAGTCTCTGTGTATATTATACAGAATAACAGTCTGTGTGTATTATAGAGAATAACAGTCCCTGTGTATATTATAGAGAATAACAGTCACTGTGTATATTAAAGAGTAAACAGTCTCTGTGTATATTATAGAGAATAACAGTCTCTGTGTCTATTATAGAGAATAACAGTCCCTGTGTATATTATAGAGAATAACAGTCACTGTGTATATTATAGAGTAAACAGTCTCTGTGTATATTATAGACAATAACAGTCTCTGTGTATATTATCGAGAATAACAGTCCATGTGTATATTATAGAGAATAACAGTCTCTGTGTGTATTATAGAGAATAACAGCCCCAGTGTATATTATAGAGAATAACGGTCCCTGTGTATATTATAGAGGATGACAGACCCTGTGTATATTATCGAGAATAACAGTCCATGTGTATATTATAGAGAATAACAGTCCCTGTGTATATTATAGAGAATAACAGTCACTGTATATTATAGAGAATAACAGTCCCTGAGTATTTTATAGAGAATAACAGTCTCTGTGTATATTATAGAGAATAACAGTCTCTGTGTATATTATAGAGAATAACAGTCCCTGTGTACATTATAGAGAATAACAGCCTCTGTGTATATTATAGAGAATAACAGTCCCTGTGTATATTATAGAGGATAACAGTCCCTGTGTCTATTAGAGAGAATAACAGTCTGTGTGTATATTATAGAGAATAACAGTCCCTGTGTATATTATAGAGAATAACAGCCCCTGTGTATATTACAGAGAAAAACAGTCTCTGTGTATATTATAGAGAATAACAGTCCCTGTGTATATTATAGAGAATAACAGCCCCTGGGTATATTATAGAGAATAACAGTCTCTGTGTCTATTATGGAGAATAACAGTCCCTGTGTCTATTAGAGAGAATAACAGTCTGTGTGTATATTATAGAGAATAACAGTCCCTGTGTATATTATAGAGAATAACAGCCCCTGTGTATATTATAGAGAATAACAGTCCCTGTGTATATTATAGAGAAAAACAGTCTCTGTGTATATTATAGAGAATAACAGTCCCTGTGTATATTATAGAGAATAACAGCCCCTGTGTATATTATAGAGAATAACAGTCCCTGTGTATATTATAGAGAAAAACAGTCTCTGTGTATATTATAGAGAATAACAGTCCCTGTGTATATTATAGAGAATAACAGTCCCTGTGTATATTATAGAGAATAACAGCCCCTGGGTATATTATAGAGAATAACAGTCCCTGTCTATACTATAGAGAATAACAGCCCATGTGTATATTATAGAGAATAACAGTCCATGTGTATATTATAGAGAATAACAGTCCCTGTGTATATTATAGAGAATAACAGTCACTGTATATTATAGAGAATAAGTCGCTGTGTATTTTATCGAGAATAACAGTCTCTGTGTATATTATACAGAATAACAGTCTGTGTGTATTATAGAGAATAACAGTCCCTGTGTATATTATAGAGAATAACAGTCACTGTGTATATTATAGAGTAAACAGTCTCTGTGTATATTATAGAGAATAACAGTCTCTGTGTCTTTTATAGAGAATAACAGTCCCTGTGTATATTATAGAGAATAACAGTCACTGTGTATATTATAGAGTAAACAGTCTCTGTGTATATTATAGACAATAACAGTCTCTGTGTATATTATCGAGAATAACAGTCCATGTGTATATTATAGAGAATAACAGTTTCTGTGTATATTATAGCGAATAACAGTCCCTGTATATATTATAGAGAATAACAGTCACTGTGTATATTATAGAGAATAACAGTCTCTGTGTATATTATAGAGAATAACAGCCCCTGTGTATATTATAGAGAATAACAGTCTCTGTGTATATTATAGAGAATAACAGTCCCTGTGTATATTATAGAGAATAACAGTCCCTGTGTCTATTAGAGAGAATAACACCCTCTGTGTATATTATAGAGAATAACAGGCCCTGTGTATATTATAGAGAATAACAGCCCCTGTGTATATTATAGAGAATAACAGCCCCTGTGTATATTATAGAGAATAACAGTCCCTGTGTATATTATAGAGAATAACAGTCCCTGTGTATATTATAGAGCATAACAGTCTTTGTGGATATTATAGAGAATAACAGCCTCTGTGTATATTATAGAGAATAACAGTCTCTGTGTATATTATAGAGAATAACAGCCCCTGTGTATATTATAGAGAATAACAGTCACTGTATATTATAGAGAATAACAGCCCCTGTGTATATTATAGAGAATAACAGTCTCTGTGTATATTATAGAGAATAACAGTCCCTGTGTATATTATAGAGAATAACAGCCTTTGTGAATATTATAGAGAATAACAGCCCCTGTGTATATTATAGAGAATAACAGTCACTGTATATTATAGAGAATAACAGCCCCTGTGTATATTATAGAGAATAACAGTCTCTGTGTATATTATAGAGAATAACCGCCCTTGTGTATATTATAGAGAATAACAGCCCCTGTGTATATTATAGAGAATAACAGTCCCTGTGTATATTATAGAGAATAACAGTCCCTGTGTATATTATAGAGCATAACAGTCTCTGTGGATATTATAGAGAATAACAGCCTCTGTGTATATTATAGAGAATAACAGTCTCTGTGTATATTATAGAGAATAACAGCCCCTGTGTATATTATAGAGAATAACAGTCTCTGTGTCTATTATAGAGAATAACAGTCTCTGTGTATATTATAGTGAATAACAGTCCCTGTGTATATTATAGAGAATAACAGGCTCTGTGTATATTATAGAGATTAACAGTCTCTGTGTATATTATAGAGAATAACAGTCCCTGTGTATATTATACAGAATAACAGTCTCTGTGTATATTATAGAGAATAACAGTCCCTGTGTATATTATGGAGAATAACAGCCCCTGTGTGTATTATAGAGAATAACAGTCCCTGTGTATATTATAGAGAATAACAGCCCCTGTGTGTATTATAGAGAATAACAGTCCCTGTGTATATTATAGAGAATAACAGTCTCTGTGTATATTATAGAGAATAACAGCCCCTGTGTATATTATAGAGAATAACAGTCTCTGTGTCTATTATAGAGAATAGCAGTCTCTGTGGATATTATAGAGAATAACAGTCCCTGTGTATATTATAGAGAATAACAGTCTCTGTGTATATTATAGAGAATAACAGTCCCTGTGTATATTATACAGAATAACAGTCTCTGTGTATATTATAGAGAATAACAGTCCCTGTGTATATTATGGAGAATAACAGCACCTGTGTGTATTATAGAGAATAACAGTCACTGTGTATATTATAGAGAATAACAGCCCCTGTGTGTATTATAGAGAATAACAGTCCCTGTGTATATTATAGAGAATAACAGTCTCTGTGTATATTATAGAGAATAACAGCCCCTGTGTATATTATAGAGAATAACAGTCTCTGTGTCTATTGTAGAGAATAGCAGTCTCTGTGGATATTATAGAGAATAACAGTCCCTGTGTATATTATAGAGAATAACAGTCCCTGTGTATATTATAGTGAATAACAGTCTCTGTGTCTATTATAGAGAATAGCAGTCTCTGTGGATATTATAGAGAATAACAGTCCCTGTGTATATTATAGAGAATAACAGGCTCTGTGTATATTATAGAGAATAACAGTCTCTGTGTATATTATAGAGAATAACAGTCCCTGTGTATATTATACAGGATAACAGTCTCTGTGTATATTATAGAGAATAACAGTCCCTGTGTATATTATGGAGAATAACAGCCCCTGTGTATATTATAGAGAATAACAGTCTCTGTGTCTATTATAGAGAATAACAGCCCCTGTGTATATTATAGAGAATAACAGCCCCTGTGTATATTATAGAGAATAACAGTCCCTGTGTATATTATAGAGAATAACTGTCCATGTGTATATTATAGAGAATAACAGTTTCTGTGTGTATTATAGAGAATAACAGTCTCTGTGGATATTATAGAGAATAACAGTCCCTGTGTATATTATAGTGAATAACAGTCTCTGTGTATATTATAGAGAATAACAGTCTCTGTGTCTATTATAGAGAATAACAGTCACTGTGTATATTGAATAACAGTCCCTGTGTATATTATAGAGAATAACAGCCCCTGTGCATATTATAGAGAATAACAGTCTCTGTGTATATTATAGAGAATAACAGTCCCTGTGTATATTAAAGAGAATAACAGTCACCTCACTTCCTTCTGGTTTTTAATGGCTCCATCAGGTTCTGTATGTTGCGGATTTTGTGCCTTTGTTCCAGCGCTCAGGCCAGCTCGGTGTAGTCGATGCCTGGGCTTTCTTTTTAAAGACAGGTACAGCACGGGGTTAGATACAGAGTAAAGCTCCCTCTACACTGTCCCCATCAAACATTCCCAGGACAGGTACAGCACGGGGTTAGATACAGAGTAAAGCTCCCTCTACACTGTCCCCATCAAACACTCCCAGGACAGGTACAGCACGGGGTTCGATACAGAGTAAAGCTCCCTCTACACTGTCCCCATCAAACACTCGTAGGACAGGTACAGCACGGGGTTAGATACAGAGTAAAGCTCCCTCTACACGGTCCCCATCAAACACTCCCAGGACAGGTACAGCACGGGGTTAGATACAGAGTAAAGCTCCCTCGACACTGTCTCCATCAAACACTCCCAGGACAGGTGCAGCACGGGGTTCGATACAGAGTAAAGCTCCCTCTACACTGTCCCCATCAAACACTCCCAGGACAGGTACAGCACGGGGTTAGATACAGAGTAAAGCTCCCTCTACACTGTCCCATCAAACACTCCCAGGACAGGTACAGCACGGGGTTAGATACAGAGTAAAGCTCCCTCTACACTGTCCCCATCAAACACTCCCAGGACAGGTACAGCACGGGGTTAGATACAGAGTAAAGCTCCCTTTACACGGTCCCCATCAAACACTCCCAAGATAGGTACAGCACGGGGTTAGATACAGAGTAAAACTCCCTCTACACTGTCCCAATCAAACACTCCCAGGACAGGTACAGCACGGGGTTAGATACAGAGAAAAGCTCCCTCTACACTCACCCCATCAAACACTCCCAGGACAGGTACAGCATGGGGTTAGATACAGAGTAACGCTCCCTCTACACTGTCCCCATCAAACACTCCCAGGACAGGTACAGCACGGGGTTAGATACAGAGTAAAGCTCCCTCTCCACTGTCCCCATCAAACACTCCCAGGACAGGTACAGCGAGGGGTTAGATACAGAGTAAAGCTCTCTCTACACTGTCCCCATCAAACACTCCCCGGACAGGTACAGGACGGGGTTAGGTACAGAGTAAAGCTCCCTCTACACTGTCCCCATCAAACACTCCCAGGACAGGTACAGGACGGGGTTAGATACAGAGTAAAGCTCCCTCTCCACTGTCCCCATCAAACACTCCCAGGACAGGTACAGCGAGGGGTTAGATGAACGAACCTACCTGGCGATACGAACGATCATAACTATCACAGCGGCTAAGAATCCAAAAATTGCCAGCACAAAAGCATAATTCCTGAATATTTGTTTAACTGTGAGTTGAAAAAGATAACATCTCATTAATTCGGCAACACTCTGGGTACAATCACAATATCCCGAACCGCAACGCATCCATCCCAGAGACCCCCCCTGTAAATAGTAATACTCTCCCGGAGACCCCCCTGTAAATATTAACACACTCCCGGAGACCCCCCTGTAAATATTAACACTCTCCCGGAGACCCCCCTGTAAATATTAACACTCTCCCGCAGACCCCCCTGTAAATATTAACACACTCCCGGAGACCCCCCTGTAAATATTAACACTCTCCCGGAGACACCCCTGTAAATAGTAATCCTCTCCCGGAGACCCCCCTGTAAATATTAACACACTCCCGGACACCCCCCTGTAAATATTAACACACTCCCGGAGACCCCCCTGTAAATATTAACACACTCCCGGAGACCCCCCTGTAAATATTAACACTCTCCCGGAGACCCCCCTATAAATATTAACACTCTTCCGGAGACCCCCCTGTAAATAGTAACACTCTCCCAGAGACCCCCCTGTAAATATTAACACTCTCTCGGAGACCCCCCTGTAAATATTAACACTCTCCCGGAGACCCCCCCTGTAAATATTAACTCTCTCCCGGAGACCCTCCAGTAAATATTAACACACTCCCGGAGACCCCCACCTGTAAATATAAACACTCTCCCAGAGACCCCCCTGTAAATATTAACTCTCTTCCGGAGACCCCCTGTAAATATTAACACTCTCCCGGAGACCCCCCTGTAAATATTAACACACTCCCGGAGACCCCCCTGTAAATATTAACACTCTCCCGGAGACGCCACTGTAAATATTAACACTCTCCCGGAGACCCCCCTGTAAATATTAACACTCTCCCGGAGACCCCCCTGTAAATATAACACACTCCTGGAGACCCCCCCCTGTAAATATTAACACTCTCCCGGAGACCCCCCTGTAAATATTAACACTCTCCCGGAGACCCCCCTGTAAATATTAACACTCTCCCGGAGACCCCCCTGTAAATATTAACACACTCCCGGAGACCCCCCTGTAAATATAACACACTCCTGGAGACCCCCCCCTGTAAATATTAACACTCTCCCGGAGACCCCACTGTAAATATTAACACTCTCCCGGAGACCCCCCTGTAAATATTAACACTCTTCCGGAGACCCCCCTGTAAATAGTAACACTCTCCCGTAGACCCCCCCCCTGTAAATATTAACACTCTCCCCGAGACCCCCCTGTAAATATTAACATTCTCGCGGAGACCCCCCTGTAAATATTAACACTCTCCCGGAGACACCCCTGTAAATATTAACACTCTCCCGGAGACCCCCCTGTAAATATTAACACTCTCCCGGAGACCCCCGTGTAAATATTAACACTCTCCCGGAGACCCCCCTGTAAATATTAACACTCTCCCGGAGACCCCCCTGTAAATATTAACACTCTCCCGGAGACCCCCTGTAAATATTAACACTCTCCCGGAGACCCCCCTGTAAATATTAACACTCTCCCGGAGACCCCCGTGTAAATATTAACACTCTCCCGGAGACCCCCCTGTAAATATTAACACTCTCACGGAGACCCCCCCTGTAAATATGAACTCTCTCCCGGAGACCCCCCAGTAAATATTAACACACTCCCGGAGACCCCCACCTGTAAATATAAACACTCTCCCGGAGACCCCCCCTGTAAATATTAACTCTCTCCCGGAGACCCCCCCTGTAAATATTAACACTCTCCCGGAGACCCCCCTGTAAATAGTAATACTCTCCCGGAGACCCCCCAGTAAATATTAACACTCTCCCGGAGACCCCCCGGTAAATATTAACACTCTCCCGGAGACCCTCCTGTAAATATTAACACTCTCCCGGAGACCCCACTGTAAATATTAACACTCTCCCGGAGACCCTCCTGTAAATATTAACACTCTCCCGGAGACCCCCCCGTAAATATTAACACACTCCCGGAGACCCCCCTGTAAATATTAACACTCTCCTGGAGACCCCCCTGTAAATATTAACACTCTCCCGAAGACACTCCTGTAAATATTAACACTCTCCTGGAGACCCCCCTGTAAATATTAACACTCTCCCGGAGACCCCCCTGTAAATATTAACACTCTCCCGGAGACCCCCCTGTAAATATTAACACTCTCCCGGAGACTCCCTGTAAATATTAACACTCTCCCGGAGACCCCCCTGTAAATATTAACACACACCCGGAGACCCCCCAGTAAATATTAACACTCTCCCGGAGACCCCCCGGTAAATATTAACACTCTCCCGGAGACCCTCCTGTAAATATTAACACTCTCCCGGAGACCCCACTGTAAATATTAACACTCTCCCGGAGACCCTCCTGTAAATATTAACACTCTCCCGGAGACCCCACTGTAAATATTAACACTCTCCCGGAGACCCTCCTGTAAATATTAACACTCTCCCAGAGACCCCCCTGTAAATATTAACACTCTCCCGGAGACCCCCCTGTAAATATTAACACTCTCCCGGAGACCCCACTGTAAATATTAACACTCTCCCGGAGACCCTCCTGTAAATATTAACACTCTCCCGGAGACCCCCCTGTAAATATTAACACTCTCCCGGAGACCCCCCCGTAAATATTAACACACTCCCGGAGACCCCCCTGTAAATATTAACACTCTCCTGGAGACCCCCCTGTAAATATTAACACTCTCCCGAAGACACTCCTGTAAATATTAACACTCTCCTGGAGACCCCCCTGTAAATATTAACACTCTCCCGGAGACCCCCCTGTAAATATTAACACTCTCCCGGAGACCCCCCTGTAAATATTAACACTCTCCCGGAGACCCCCCTGTAAATATTAACACACTCCCGGAGACCCCCCTGTAAATATTAACACTATCCCGGAGACCCCCCTGTAAATATTAACACTCTCCCGGAGACCCCCCTGTAAATATTAACACACTCCCGGAGACCCCCCTGTAAATATTAACACTCTCCGGAGACCCCCCTGTAAATATTAACACTCTGCCGGAGACCCCCCTGTAAATATTAACACTCTCCCGGAGACACCCCTGTAAATATTAACACACTCCCGGAGACCCCCCTGTAAATATTAACACTCTCCCGGAGACCCCCCTGTAAATATTAACACTCTCCGGAGACCCCCCTGTAAATATTAACACTCTGCCGGAGACCCCCCTGTAAATATTAACACTCTCCCGGAGACACCCCTGTAAATATTAACACACTCCCGGAGACCCCCCTGTAAATATTAACACTCTCCCGGAGACCCCCCTGTAAATATTAACACTCTCCCGGAGACCCCCCCTGTAAATATTAACACTCTCCCGGAGACCCCCCTGTAAATATTAACACTCTCCCGGAGACCCCCCTGTAAATATTAACACTCTCCCGGAGACCCCCCTGTAAATATTAACACTCTCCCGGAGACACCCCTGTAAATATTAACACACTCCCGGAGACCCCCCTGTAAATATTAACACTCTCCCGGAGACCCCCCCTGTAAATATTAACACTCTCCCGGAGACCCCCCCTGTAAATATTAACACTCTCCCGGAGACCCCCCTGTAAATATTAACACTCTCCCGGAGACCCCCCTGTAAATATTAACACTCTCCCGGAGACCCCCTGTAAATATTAACACACTCCCGGAGACCCCCCTGTAAATATTAACACACTCCCGGAGACCCCCTGTAAATATTAACACTCTCCCGGAGACCCCCCTGTAAATATTAACACTCTCCCGGAGACCCCCCTGTAAATATTAACACACTCCCGGAGACCCCCCTGTAAATATTAACACTCTCCGGAGACCCCTCTGTAAATATTAACACTCTCCCGGAGACCCCCCTGTAAATATTAACACACTCCCGGAGACCCCCCTGTAAATATTAACACACTCCCGGAGACCCCCCTGTAAATATTAACACACTCCCGGAGACCCCCCTGTAAATATTAACACTCTCCCGGAGACCCCCCTGTAAATATTAACACACGGGCAGATTTTAGTTTGACACGTACCATTTATCCCTTTCTGGTAGCAGACCATTTTGTGGTGACAACATTGCATCACCTCACACTCAGTCCCAGACACTGTCGCATTTTGCGGACCGCACAGGCGAGAGAGTGTCTGTGAATAACAGCCTTCAGAAAAAGGAGAATTTAATTCAACAGGAAAATGAGAAACTTGAGAGGGAGATACAGAGACAGTGAAAGATAGATAGAGAGAGGCTGAGTGAGAAAGACAGGGTCGGACAGAGAGAGAGAGTGAGAGAGAGACACAGAGACAGGGAGGGACAATGAGAGAGAGAGAGAGACAGAGAGAGAGAGTGACAGAGAGAGAGATAGTGAGAGGGAGAGAGAGGGACAGGATCAGAGCGAGAGGGGCAAAGAGACAAGGAGAGACAGACAGAAAGAGAGAGAGAGGGACAGAGAGAGACAGAGAGAGAGACAGAGAGAGAGGGATTGAGACACAGAGAGACAGAGTGAGAGAGAGAGACAGAGTAGACAGATAGAGAGGCAAAGAGAGGGGAAAAGGAAAGCATTGAGAAAGGGATGACGTGGAGGGATTGAGTGGGAGCGAAAGAGCATTACTGAAAGTCTACATTTATCAAACGCTGGTCATTAAGACTGGATATTCCGATGTGTCTCTCAGTTAATGACGGACAATTTCTCCAGTGAGGTTTTGGTTCGAATGTCGGAAAGGTGGTTGACAAATGTTCCACAGTGAGATCCCAAAAGCAGCAAAATGGATTGTCGACACAGATTAATAATCGACTGTCGGCCTGGATTATGGAGCTCAAATCCTAGAGTATAGACATCTCCCTCCGACAGTGCGGCACTCCCTCAGTACTGGCACCGGGGGGAGTGTGGGCCTGGATTATGGAGCTCAAATCCTAGAGTATACATCTACCCCCGACAGTGCAGCGCTCCCTCAGTACTGGCACCGGGGGGAGTGTCAGCCTGGATTATGGAGCTCAAATCCTAGAGTATATACATCTCCCTCCGACAGTGCAGCGCTCCCTCAGTACTGGCACCGGGGGGAGTATCGGCCAGGATTATAGCGCTCAAATCCTAGAGTATATACATCTCCCTCCGACAGTGCAGCGCTCCCTCAGTACTGGCAACGGGGGGAGTATCGGCCAGGATTATAGCGCTCAAATCCTAGAGTATAGACATCTCCCTCCGACAGTGCAGCGCTCCCTCAGTACTGGCACCGGGGGGAGTGTCGGCCTGGATTATGGAGCTCAAATCCTAGAGTATACACATCTCCCTCCGACAGTGCGGCACTCCCTCAGTACTGGCACCGGGGGGAGTGTCGGCCTGGATTATGGAGCTCAAATCCTAGAGTATATACATCTCCCTCCGACAGTGCAGCGCTTCCTCAGTACTGGCACCGGGGGGGGGGGGGGGGGGGGAGTGTCAGCCTGGATTATGGAGCTCAAATCATAGAGTATAGACATCTCCCTCCGACAGTGCAGCCCTCCCTCAGTACTGGCACCGGGGGCAGTGTCGGCCTGGATTGTGGAGCTCAAATCCTAGAGTAGAGACATCTCCCTCCGACAATGCGGCGCTCCCTCAGTACTGGCACAGGGGGGAGTGTGGGCCTGGATTATGGAGCTCAAATCCTAGAGTATATACATCTCCCTCCGACAGTGCAGCGCTCCCTCAGTACTGGCACCGGGGGGAGTGTCGGCCTGGATTATAGCGCTCAAATCCTAGAGTATAGACATCTCCCTCCGACAGTGCAGCGTACTGGCACCGGGGGGAGTCCCGGCCGGGATTATGGAGCTCAAATCCTAGAGTATAGTCATCTCCCTCCGACAGTGCGGCGCTCCCTCAGTACTGGCACCGGGGGAAGTGTGGGCCTGGATTATGGAGCTCAAATCCTAGAGTATAGACATCTCCCTCCGACAGTGCAGCGCTCCCTCAGTACTGGCACCGGGGGGAGTGTCGGCCTGGGTTATGGAGCTCAAATCCTAGAGTATAGACATCTCCCTCCGACAGTGCAGCACTCCCTCAGTACTGGCACCGGGGGGAGTGTGGGCCTGGATTATGGAGCTCAAATCCTAGAGTATATACATCTCCCTCCGACAGTGCAGCGCTCCCTCAGTACTGGCACCGGGGGGAGTGTGGGCCTGGATTATGGAGCTCAAATCCTAGAGTATAGAGATCTCCCTCCGACAGTGCGGCGCTCCCTCAGTACTGGCTCCGGGGGGAGTGTCGGCCTGGATTATGGAGCTCAAATCCTAGAGTATATACATCTCCCTCCGACAGTGCAGCGCTCCCTCAGTACTGGCACCGGGGGGAGTGTCGGCCTGGGTTATGGAGCTCAAATCCTAGAGTATAGACATCTCCCTCCGACAGTGCAGCGCTCCCTCAGTACTGGCACCGGGGGGAGTGTCGGCCTGGATTATGGAGCTCAAATCCTAGAGTATAGGCATCTCCCTCCGACAGTGCGGCGCTCCCTCAGTACTGGCACCGGGGGGAGTGTGGGCCTGGATTATGGAGCTCAAATCCTAGAGTATATACATCTCCCTCCGACAGTGCAGCGCTCCCTCAGTACTGGCACCGGGGGGAGTGTCGGCCTGGGTTATGGAGCTCAAATCCTAGAGTATAGACATCTCCCTCCGACAGTGCAGCACTCCCTCAGTACAGGCACCGGGGGGAGTGTGGGCCTGGATTATGGAGCTCAAATCCTAGAGTATATACATCTCCCTCCGACAGTGCAGCGCTCCCTCAGTACTGGCACCGGGGGGAGTGTGGGCCTGGATTATGGAGCTCAAATCCTAGAGTATAGAGATCTCCCTCCGACAGTGCGGCGCTCCCTCAGTACTGGGCTCCGGGGGGAGTGTCGGCCTGGATTATGGAGCTCAAATCCTAGAGTATATACATCTCCCTCCGACAGTGCAGCGCTCCCTCAGTACTGGCACCGGGGGGAGTGTCGGCCTGGATTATGGAGCTCAAATCCTAGAGTATAGACACCTCCCTCCGACAGTGCAGCGCTCCCTCAGTACTGGCACCGGGGGGAGAGTGGGCCTGGATTATGGAGCTCAAATCCTAGAGTATAGACATCTCCCTCCGACAGTGCGGCGCTCCCTCAGTACTGCCACCGGGGGCAGTGTCGGCCTGGATTATGGAGCTCAAATCCTAGAGTATATACATCTCCCTCCGACAGTGCAGCGCTCCCTCAGTACTGGCACCGGGGGGAGTGTGGGCCTGGATTATAGAGATCAAATCCTAGAGTATAGACATCTCCCTCCGACAGTGCAGCGCTCCCTCAGTACTGGCACCGGGGGGAGTGTGGGCCTGGATTATGGAGCTCAAATCCTAGAGTATAGACACCTACCTCCGACAGTGCAGTGCTCCCTCAGTACTGGCACCGGGGGGAGTGTGGGCCTGGATTGTGGAGCTCAAATCCTAGAGTATACACATCCACCTCCGACAGTGCGGCGCTCGCTCAGTACTGGCACCGGGGGGAGTGTCGGCCTGGATTATGGAGCTCAAATCCTAGAGTATAGACATCTCCCTCCGACAGTGCAGCGCTCCCTCAGTACTGGCACCGGGGGGAGTGTGGGCCTGGATTATGGAGCTCAAATCCTAGAGTATAGACATCTCCCTCCGACAGTGCAGCGCTCCCTCAGTACTGGCACCGGGGGGAGTGTGGGCCTGGATTATGGAGCTCAAATCCTAGAGTATAGACATCTCCCTCCGACAGTGCAGCGCTCCCTCAGTACTGGCACCGGGGGGAGTGTGGGCCTGGATTATGGAGCTCAAATCCTAGAGTATAGACATCTACCTCCGACAGTGCAGCGCTCCCTCATTACTGGCACCGGGGTGAGTGTGGGCCTGGATTATGGAGCTCAAATCCTAGAGTATAGACATCTACCTCCGACAGTGCGGCGCTCCCTCAGTACTGGCACCGGGGGGAGTGTGGGCCTGGTTTATGGAGCTCAAATCGTGAGTTAAGAGTCTGCAATTTACTTACCTAAAGGATAAAAAAAGTGTTTCACCGCATTCATCTGGGAACCTTGAGGGGACAAAAGTTGTTGGAAATATTATGCGATTGGTTTGGAATAAGGAATACATTGCACACAGGCCCAATCCCTTTCACCCCCACTCGACACCATCCCAATGGACCCAAACCCCTTCCCGTTCACTCCCACTCTACACAATCTCAATGGACCCAAACCCCTTCCCGTTCACTCCCACTCTACACAATCCCAATGGACCCAAACCCATTCCCGTTCACACCCACTGTACACAATCCCAATGGACCCAAACCCCTTCCCGTTCACTCCCACTCTGCACAATCCCAATGGACCCAAACCCCTTCCCGTTCACTCCCACTCTACACAATCCCAATGGACCCAAACCCCTTCCCATTCACTCCCACTCTACACAATCCCAATGGACCCAAACCCCTTCCCGTTCACTCCCAATCTACACAATCCCAATGGACCCAAACCCCTTCCCGTTCACTCCCACTCTACACAATCCCAACGGACCCAAACCCCTTCCCGTTCACTCCCACTCTACACAATCCCAATGGACCCAAACCCCTTCCCGTTCACTCCCACTCTACACCATCCCAACGGAACCAAACCCCTTCCCGTTCACTCCCACTCTACACAATCCCAATGGACCCAATCCCCTTCCCGTTCACTCCCACTCGACACAATCCCAATGGACCCAAACCCCTTCCCGCTCACTCCCACTGTACACAATCCCAATGGACCCAAACCCCTTCCCGTTCACTCCCACTGTACACAATCCCAATGGACCCAAACCCCTTCCCGTTCACTCCCACTCTACACAATCCCAATGAACCCAAACCCCTTCTCGTTCACTCTCACTCTACACAATCCCAATGGACCCAAACCCCTTCCCGTTCACTCCCACTGTACACCATCCCAACGGAACCAAACCCCTTCCCGTTCACTCCCACTGTACACAATCCCAACGGACCCAAACCCCCTCCCGTTCACTCCCACTCTACACAATCCCAATGGACCCAAACCCCTTCCTGTTCACTCCCACTCTACACAATCCCAATGGACCCAAACCCCTTCCCGTTCACTCCCACTGTACACCATCCCAACGGAACCAAACCCCTTCCCGTTCACTCCCACTGTACACAATCCCAACGGACCCAAACCCCCTCCCGTTCACTCCCACTCTACACAATCCCAATGGACCCAAACCCCTTCCCGTTCACTCCCACTGTACACAATCCCAATGGACCCAAACCCCTTCCCGTTCACTCCCACTCTACACCATCCCAACGGAACCAAACCCCTTCCCGTTCACTCCCACTGTACACAATCCCAACGGACCCAAACCCCTTCCCATTCACTCCCACTGTACACAATCCCAATGGACCCAAACCCCTTCCCGTTCACTCCCACTATACACAATCCCAATGGACCCAAACCCCTTCCCGTTCACTCCCACTCTACACAATCCCAATGGACCCAAACCCCTTCCCGTTCACTCCCACTCTCCACAATCCCAATGGACCCAAACCCCTTCCTGTTCACTCCCACTCTACACAATCCCAATGGACCCAAACCCCTTCCCGTTCACTCCCACTGTACACCATCCCAACGGAACCAAACCCCTTCCCGTTCACTCCCACTGTACACAATCCCAACGGACCCAAACCCCCTCCCGTTCACTCCCACTCTACACAATCCCAATGGACCCAAACCCCTTCCCGTTCACTCCCACTGTACACAATCCCAATGGACCCAAACCCCTTCCCGTTCACTCCCACTCTACACCATCCCAACGGAACCAAACCCCTTCCCGTTCACTCCCACTGTACACAATCCCAACGGACCCAAACCCCTTCCCATTCACTCCCACTGTACACCATCCCAACGGAACCAAACCCCTTCCCGTTCACTCCCACTGTACACAATCCCAACGGAACCAAACCCCCTCCCGTTCACTCCCACTCTACACAATCCCAATGGACCCAAACCCCTTCCCGTTCACTCCCACTGTACACAATCCCAATGGACCCAAACCCCTTCCCGTTCACTCCCACTCTACACAATCCCAATGGAACCAAACCCCTTCCCGTTCACTCCCACTGTACACAATCCCAACGGACCCAAACCCCCTCCCGTTCACTCCCACTGTGCACAATCCCAATGGACCCAAACCCCTTCCCGTTCACTCCCACTCTACACAATCCCAATGGACCAAAACCCCTTCCCGTTCACTCCCACTGTGCACAATCCCAATGGACCCAAACCCCTTCCCGTTCACTCCCACTCTACACCATCCCAACGGAACCAAACCCCTTCCCGTTCACTCCCACTGTACACAATCCCAACGGACCCAAACCCCTTCCCATTCACTCCCACTGTACACCATCCCAACGGAACCAAACCCCTTCCCGTTCACTCCCACTGTACACAATCCCAACGGACCCAAACCCCCTCCCGTTCACTCCCACTCTACACAATCCCAATGGACCCAAACCCCTTCCCGTTCACTCCCACTGTACACAATCCCAATGGACCCAAACCCCTTCCCGTTCGCTCCCACTCTACACCATCCCAACGGACCCAAACCCCTTCCCTTTCACTCCCATTCTACACCATCACAACGGAACCAAACCCCTTCCCGTTCACTCCCACTGTGCACAATCCCAACGGACCCAAACCCCTTCCCGTTCGCTCCCACTCTACACCATCCCAACGGACCCAAACCCCTTCCCGTTCACTCCCACTCTACACCATCCCAACGGACCCAAACCCCTTCCCGTTCACTCCCACTCAACACAATCCCAATGGACCCAAACCCCTTCCCGTTCACTCCCATTCTACACAATCCCAATGCACCCAAACCCCTTCCCGTTCACTCCCACTCTACACCATCCCAACGGACCCAAACCCCTTCCCGTTCACTCCCACTGTGCACAATCCCAATGGACACAAACCCCTTCCCGTTCACTCCCACTGTACACAATCCCAATGGACACAAACCCCTTCCCGTTCACTCCCACTCTACACAATCCCAATGGACCCAAACCCCTTCCCGTTCACTCCCACTGTACACAATCCCAATGGACCCAAACCTCTTCCTGTTCTCTCCCACTCTACACAATCCTAATGGACCCAAACCCCTTCCCGTTCACTCCCACAATCCCAATGGACCCAAACCCCTACCTGGTCACTCCCACTCTACACAATCCCAATGGACCCAAACCCCTTCCCGTTCTGTCCCACTCTACACAATCCCAATGGACCCAAACCCCCTCCCATTCACTCCCACTCTACACAATCCCAATGGACCCAAACCCCTTCCCGTTCACTCCCACTCTACACAATCCCAATGGACACAAACCCCTTCCCGTTCACTCCCACTGTACACAATCCCAATGGACCCATACCCCTTCCCGTTCACTCCCACTGTACACAATCCCAATGAACCAAAACCCCTTCCCGTTCACTCCCACTCTACACAATCCCAATGGACCCAAACCCCTTCCCGTTCACGCCCACTCTACACAATCCCAATGGACCCAAACCCCTTCCCGTTCACTCCCACTGTGCACAATCCCAATGGACCCAAACCCCTTCCCGTTCACTCCCACTCTACACAATCCCAATGGACCCAAACCCCTTCCCGTTCACTCCCACTGTACACAATCCCAATGGACCCAAACCCCTTCCCGTTCACTCCCACTCTACACAATCCCAATGGAACCAAACCCCTTCCCGTTCACTCCCACTCTACACAATCCCAATGGAACCAAACCCCTTCCCGTTCACTCCCACTCTACACAATCCCAATGGACCCAAACCCCTTCTCGTTCACTCCCGCTTTACACAATCCCAATGGACCCAAACCCCTTCCCGTTCACTCCCACTCTACACAATCCCAATGGACCCAAACCCCTTCCCGTTCACTCCCACTGTACACAATCCCAATGGACCCAAACCCCTTCCCATTCACTCCCACTGTACACAATCCGAATGGACCCAAACCCCTTCCCGTTCACTCCCACTCTACACAATCCCAATGGACCCAAACCCCTTCCCGTTCACTCCCACTCTACACAATCCCAATGGACCCAAACCCCTTCCCATTCACTCCCGCTGTACACAATCCCAATGGACCGAAACCCCTTCCTGTTCACTCCCGCTCTACACAATCCCAATGGACACAAACCGCTTGCTGTTCACTCCCACTCTACACAATCCCAATGGACCCAAATCCCTTCCCGTTCACTCCCACTCTACACAATCCCAATGGACCCAAACCCCTTCCCGTTCACTCCCAGTCTACACAATCCCAATGGCTCCAAACCCCTTCCCGTTCACTCCCACTCTACACAATCCCAATGGACACAAACCGCTTGCCGTTCACTCCCACTCTACACAATCCCAATGGACCCAAACCCCTTCCCGTTCACTCCCACTCTACACAATCCCAATGGACCCAAACCCATTCCCGTTCACTCCCACTCTACACAATCCCAATGGACCCAAACCCCTTCCCGTTCACTCACACTCTACACAATCCCAATGGACCCAAACCCCTTCCCGTTCACTCACACTCTACACAATCCCAATGGACCCAAACCCCTTCCCGTTCACTCACACTCTACACAATCCCAATCGACCCAAACCCCTTCCCGTTCGCTCCCACTCTACACCATCCCAACGGACACAAACCCCTTCCCGTATACTCCCACTGTACACAATACCAATGGACCCAAACCCCTTCCCGTTCACTCCCACTCTACACAATCCTAATGGACCCAAACCCCTTCCCGTTCACTCCCACTGTGCACAATCCCAATGGACCCAAACCCCTTCCCGTTCACTCCCACTCTACACAATCCCAATGGACCCAAACCCCTTCCCGTTCACTCCCACTCTACACAATCCAATGGACCCAAACCCCTTCCGTTCACTCCCACTGTACACAATCGCAATGGACCCAAACCCCTTCCCGTTCACTCCCACTCTACACAATCCCAATGGACCCAAACCCCTTCCCATTCACTCCCACTCTACACAATCCCAATGGACCCAAACCCCTTCCCGTTCACTCCCACTGTACACAATCCCAATGGACCCAAACCCCTTCCCGTTCACTCCCACTGTGCACAATCTCAATGGACCCAAACCCCTTCCCGTTCACTCCCACTGAACACAACCCCAATGGACCCAAACCCCTTCCCGTTCACTCCCACTCTACACAATCCCACTGGACTCAAACCCCTTCCCGTTCACTCCCACTGTACACAATCCCAATGGACCCAAACCCCTTCCCTTTCACTCCCACTCTACACAATCCCAATGGACACAAACCCCTTCCCGTTCACTCCCACTCTACACAATCCCAATGGACACAAACCCCTTCCCGTTCACTCCCACTCTACACCATCCCAACGGACCCAAACCCCTTCCCGTTCACTCCCACTCTACACAATCCCAATGGACCCAAACCCCTTCCCGTTCACTCCCACTCTACACAATCCCAATGGACACAAACCCCTTCCTGTTCACTCCCACTCTACACAATCCCAATGGACACAAACCCCTTCCCGTTCACTCCCACTCTACACAATCCCAATGGACCCAAACCCCTTCCCGTTCACTCCCACTGTACACCATCCCAATGGACCCAAACCCCTTCCCATTCACTCCCACTCTACACAATCCCAATGGACACAAACCGCTTGCCGTTCACTCCCACTGTACACAATCCCAATGGACCCAAACCCCATCCCGTTCACTCCCACTCTACACAATCCCAATGGGCCCAAACCCCTTCCCGTTCACTCCCACTCTACACAATCCCAATGGACCCAAACCCCTTCCCGTTCACTCCCACTGTACACAATCCCAATTGACCCAAACCCCTTCCCGTTCACTCCCACTCTACACAATCCCAATGGACACACACCCCTTCCCGTTCACTCCCACTCTACACCATCCCAATGGACCCAAACCCCTTCCCGTTCACTCCCACTCTACACAATCCCAATGGACCCAAACCCCTTCCCGTTCACTCCCACTCTACACAATCCGATGGACCCAAACCCCTTCCCGTTCACTCCCACTGTACACAATCGCAATGGACCCAAACCCCTTCCCGTTCACTCCCACTCTACACAATCCCAATGGACCCAAACCCCTTCCCATTCACTCCCACTCTACACAATCCCAATGGACCCAAACCCCTTCCCGTTCACTCCCACTGTACACAATCCCAATGGACCCAAACCCCTTCCCGTTCACTCCCACTGTGCACAATCTCAATGGACCCAAACCCCTTCCCGTTCACTCCCACTCTACACAATCCCAATGGACTCAGACCCCTTCCCGTTCACTCCCACTGTACACAATCCCAATGGACCCAAACCTCTTCCTGTTCTCTCCCACTCTACACAATCCTAATGGACCCAAACCCCTTCCCGTTCACTCCCACAATCCCAATGGACCCAAACCCCTACCTGGTCACTCCCACTCTACACAATCCCAATGGACCCAAACCCCTTCCCGTTCTGTCCCACTCTACACAATCCCAATGGACCCAAACCCCCTCCCATTCACTCCCACTCTACACAATCCCAATGGACCCAAACCCCTTCCCGTTCACTCCCACTCTACACAATCCCAATGGACACAAACCCCTTCCCGTTCACTCCCACTGTACACAATCCCAATGGACCCATACCCCTTCCCGTTCACTCCCACTGTACACAATCCCAATGAACCAAAACCCCTTCCCGTTCACTCCCACTCTACACAATCCCAATGGACCCAAACCCCTTCCCGTTCACGCCCACTCTACACAATCCCAATGGACCCAAACCCCTTCCCGTTCACTCCCACTGTGCACAATCCCAATGGACCCAAACCCCTTCCCGTTCACTCCCACTCTACACAATCCCAATGGACCCAAACCCCTTCCCGTTCACTCCCACACTGCACAATCCCAATGGACCCAAACCCCTTCCCGTTCACTCCCACTCTACACAATCCCAATGGACACAAACCCCTTCCCGTTCACTCCCACTGTACACAATCCCAATGGACCCAAACCCCTTCCCGTTCACTCCCACTCTGCATAATCCCAATGGACCCAAACCCCTTCCCGTTCACTCCCACTCTACACAATCCCAATGGACCCAAACCCCTTCCCGTTCACTCCCACTCTACACAATCCCAATGGACACAAACCCCTTCCCGTTCACTCCCACTGTACACAATCCCAATGGACCCAAACCCCTTCCCGTTCACTCCCACTCTGCACAATCCCAATGGACCCAAACCCCTTCCCGTTCACTCCCACTCTACACAATCCTAATGGACCCAAACCCCTTCCCGTTCAATCCCACAATCCCAATGGACCCAAACCCCTACCTGGTCACTCCCACTCTACACAATCCCAATGGACCCAAACCCCTTCCCGTTCACTCCCACTCTACACAATCCCAATGGACCCAAATCCTTCCCGTTCACCCCCACTCTACACAATCCCAATGGACCCAAATCCCTTCCCGTTCTCTCCCACTCTACACAATCCCAATGGACCCAAACCCTTCGCGTTCACTCCCACTCTACACAATCCCAATGGACCCAAACCCCTTCCCGTTCGCTCCCACTCTACACAATCCCAATGTACCCAAACCCCTTCCCGTTCACTCCCACTCTGCACAATCCCAATGGACCCAAACCCCTTCCCGTTCACTCCCACTCTACACAATCCCAATGGACCCAAACCCCTTCCCGTTCACTCCCACTGTACACAATCCCAATGGACACAAACCCCTTCCCGTTCACTCCCACTCTACACAATCCCAATGGACCCAAACCCCTTCCCGTTCACTCCCACTCTGCAGAATCCGAATGGACCCAAACCCCTTCCCGTTCTCTCCAACTCTACACAATCCCAATGTACCCAAACCCCTTCCCGTTCACTCCCACTCTGCACAATCCCAATGGACCCAAACCCCTTCCCGTTCGCTCCCACTCTACACAATCCCAATGGACCCAAACCGCTTCCCGTTCACTCCCACTCTACACAATCCCAATGGACCCAAACCCCTTCCCGTTCACTCCCACTGTACACAATCCCAATGGACCCAAACCCCTTCCCGTTCACTCCCACTGTACACAATCCCAATGGACCCAAACCCCTTCCCGTTCACTCCCACTCTGCAGAATCCCAATGGACCCAAACCCCTTCCCGTTCACTCCCACTGTACACAATCCCAATGGACCCAAACCCCTTCCCGTTCACTCCCCCTGTACACAATCCCAATGGACCCAAACCCCTTCCCGTTCACTCCCACTCTGCAGAATCCCAATGGACCCAAACCCCTTCCCGTTCACTCCCACTCTACACAATCCCAATGGAACCAAAACCCTTCCCGTTCACTCCCACTGTACACAATCCCAATGGACCCAAACCCCTTCCCGTTCACTCCCACTCTACACAATCCCAATGGACCCAAACCCCTTCCCGTTCACTCCCACTGTACACAATCCCAATGGACCCAAACCCCTTCCCGTTCACTCCCACTCTACACAATCCCAATGGACCCAAACCCCTTCCCGTTCACTCCCACTCTACACAATCCCAATGGACCCAAACCCCTTCCCGTTCACTCCCACTCTACACAATCCCAATGGACCCAAACCACTTCCCGTTCACTCCCACTCTACACAATCCCAATGGACCCAAACCCCTTCCCGTTCGCTCCCACTCTACACAATCCCAATGTACCCAAACCCCTTCCCGTTCACTCCCACTGTACACAATCCCAATGGACCCAAACCCCTTCCCGTTCATTCCCACTCTACACAATCCCAATGGACCCAAACCCCTTCACGTTCACTCCCACTGTACACAATCCCAATGTACCCAAGCCCCTTCCCGTTCACTCCCACTCTGCACAATCCCAATGGACCCAAACCCCTTCCCGTTCACTCCCACTCAACACAATCCCAATGGACCCAAACCCCTTCCCGTTCACTCCCACTCTACACAATCCCAATGGACCCAAACCCCTTCCCGTTCACTCCCACTCTACACAATCCCAATGGACCCAAACCCCTTCCCGTTCACTCCCACTCTACACAATCCCAATGGACCCAAACCCCTTCCCGTTCACTCCCACTGTACACAATCCCAATGGACCCAAACCCCTTCCCGTTCACTCCCACTGTACACAATCCCAATCGACCCAAACCCCTTCCTGTTCACTCCCACTGTACACAATCCCAATGGACCCAAACCCCTTCTCGTTCACTCCCACTCTACACAATCCCAATGGACACAAACCCCTTCCCCTTCACTCCCACTCTACACAATCCCAATGCACCCAAACCCCTTCCCGTTCACTCCCACTGTACACAATCCCAATGGACCCAAACCCCTTCCCGTTCACTCCCACTCTACACAATCCCAATGGACCCAAACCCCTTCCCGTTCACTCCCACTCTACACAATCCCAATGGACCCAAACCCCTTCCCGTTCACTCCCACTCTACACAATCCCAATGGACCCAAACCACTTCCCGTTCACTCCCACTCTACACAATCCCAATGGACCCAAACCCCTTCCCGTTCGCTCCCACTCTACACAATCCCAATGTACCCAAACCCCTTCCCGTTCACTCCCACTGTACACAATCCCAATGGACCCAAACCCCTTCCCGTTCGCTCCCACTCTACACAATCCCAATGTACCCAAGCCCCTTCCCGTTCACTCCCACTCTGCACAATCCCAATGGACCCAAACCCCTTCCCATTCACTCCCACTGTGCACAATCTCAATGGACCCAAACCCCTTCCCGTTCACCCCCACTCTACACAATCCCAATGGAGCCAAACCCCTTCCCGTTCACTCCCACTCTACACAATCCCAATGGACCCAAACCCCTTCCCGTTCACTCCCACTCTACGCAATCCCAATGGACCCAAACGCCTTCCCGTTCACTCCCACTCTACGCAATCCCAATGGACCCAAACCCCTTCCCGTTCACTCCCACTCTACACAATCCCAATGGACCCAAACCCCTTCCCGTTCACCCCCACTCTACACAATCCCAATGGACCCAAACCCCTTCCCGTTCACTCCCACTCTACACCATCCCAACGGACCCAAACCCCTTCCCGTTCACTCGCACTCTACACAATCCCAATGGACCCAAACCCCTTCCCTTTCACTCCCACTCTACACAATCCCAATGGACCCAAACCCCTTCCCGTTCACTCCCACTCTACACAATCCCAATGGACCCAAACCCCTTCCCGTTCACTCCCACTCTACACATTCCCAATGGACCCAAACCCCTTCCTGTTCACTCCCACTCTACACAATCCCAATGGACCCAAACCCCTTCCCGTTCACTCCCACTCTACACATTCCCAATGGACCCAAACCCCTTCCCGTTCACTCCCACTCTACACCATCCCAACGGACCCAAACCCCTTCCCGTTCACTCGCACTCTACACAATCCCAATGGACCCAAACCCCTTCCCTTTCACTCCCACTCTACACAATCCCAATGGACCCAAACCCCTTCCCGTTCACTCCCACTGTGCACAATCCCAATGGACCCAAACCCCTTCCCGTTCACTCGCACTCTGCAGAATCCCAATGGACCCAAACCCCTTCCCATTCACTCCCACTGTGCACAATCTCAATGGACCCAAACCCCTTCCCGTTCACCCCCACTCTACACAATCCCAATGGAGCCAAACCCCTTCCCGTTCACTCCCACTCTACACAATCCCAATGGACCCAAACCCCTTCCCGTTCACTCCCACTCTACGCAATCCCAATGGACCCAAACGCCTTCCCGTTCACTCCCACTCTACACAATCCCAATGGACCCAAACCCCTTCCCGTTCACTTCCACTCTACACAATCCCAATGGACCCAAACCCCTTCCCGTTCACTCCCACTCTACACAATCCCAATGGACCCAAACCCCTTCCCGTTCACTCCCACTGTACACAATCCCAATGGACCCAAACCCCTTCCCGTTCACTCCCACTCTACACAATCCCAATGGACCCAATCCCCTTCCCGTTCACCCCCACTCTACACAATCCCAATGGACCCAAACCCCTTCCCGTTCACTCCCACTCTACACCATCCCAACGGACCCAAACCCCTTCCCGTTCACTCGCACTCTACACAATCCCAATGGACCCAAACCCCTTCCCTTTCACTCCCACTCTACACAATCCCAATGGACCCAAACCCCTTCCCGTTCACTCCCACTGTGCACAATCCCAATGGACCCAAACCCCTTCCCGTTCACTCGCACTCTGCAGAATCCCAATGGACCCAAACCCCTTCCCGTTCTCTCAGGTGGGCACCGCTCCTGCGAATGGTCGATGACCAGGTAATTATGAGCGCTTGCCTGGGGAAGAGGCAAAGTAACAAGATGGTGGCGTACGAGGCAGTCAAACATCATGGGGCAGTGATGGACCTCTCCTTGTGCCTCGATGTGGACAACCGTTGCCAGGCAACCTCACGTTCCAGTTCCAAATTGGATTGGCCCTTTCTGACCTCACAGTCCTGTTGAGCGGTCGTCCATGCACGGGATCGCTTCCCTCGCTGTGCTGAGCGGCCCTCTCTACACCTCTCCCTCTCTGTCCGTCTCTCTCTCTCTGTCCGTCTCTCTCTCTCTCCCTCCATCTCTCTCACTCTATCTCTCCTGCTCTCTCGCTGTCTCTCTCACTCTCTCTGTCTCTCCCTCTGTCTCTGTGTCTCCCTCTGTCTCTGGCTGTCTGTCCCTCTCTCTCTCTCTCTTTCTTTCTCTCCCTCTCTCTCTCTCTATCTCTCCCACTC